>NW_003804683.1:436674-553172 GCF_000255335.2 Galendromus occidentalis
AAGGCACGCGCCCCAAGTTAGAGTCGCCCGTTGTCGCCGAAAGTCTCCGTTCCCCTTTACTGTGCGGCAGGAGCGGCGGCAGCGCCCACGGGAGAGTAGTTGAATGGACTCACGGACGACAAGTAGAGAAAGCGAGTAGGAGGAACAGCGAGCGAGGAGGGCAGCAAAATGACCGAAACTCCCAGACAGAGTTTCCCGTAGATCGCTTCATATACCCAACTAGAGTTACTGGAGGGCGAGAATGAGGTAGAGTTTGGAAACGGGGAGGGGAGGTGGGGGGGGGGGTCCGGTCTATTAGGAGTCGAGCGAGCTAGCACCAACAAAAGCGGCTGAAGTAAGTGAGCGCGGATGTGCGGTTTCAATGACTCGACAAGAAATTTGTGGACTTTGTCACATCTCCCATGTACCGATCAGATTGCATCCCCTGTCTGTTTGTTCATGAACGATCGATCTCTGGGAACAGGGATTCGGATGTCGTCGCGGGAATTGAGATTCTGTCCAGGAACCTGAGTACAGTACAACCTCGATCATTTCAACTTGTGACCGCCGGAAACGGTTGATACAATTTTTATTAAAATTATTTTTTTCTCGAAAAATGGAGTAATCGAGCTGAACTTTCGGAGAGTCGATATAATCGAGCCTCGAGCGTACTCGAATTGTCCAAGGAGCGCATTAATGAGCAGTTTTTATGATCATGGAGATCGTTGGAAGCTGAATAGCGGTGTCAATGATACGGACGCTCGTGAAATTTTTCGATGCTTCACATTCCGTGGCATTCTTCAGTGACATTTATTAGAGCAGTCGAGCTTTGCTGCAGCGGCGAGCGTGGTCGCGATCCTACGCTGATAACTTGGGAGATATTTTCGTTGTGATAGCGAGGAATTCGGTCGACGTATCACAAACACTGCTCACTTGCCCCGGCTCTCTGACTGGCTGAGATCCCACAGAAGAAGAATCCAAAGATCGCCGTCGACGTCGTCCCGGCGGGGGTAAGCCACAAAGACGAACCGTGGGAGAAACCGCTACGACCGCTGCGGAGCGTAAAGGTTTCAGATTTTTCTCTGCGCGACCCTGCGAGCGTACATAATTCAACTTTGAGATCCGCAGCCAGAGCGGACCTGCTCTGCGTAGCGGTTTCAGGTCGCCATGCGCTTTGGGAGACTCCTTCTCCGGAAAAACTCCTAAGTCGATCGTCGAGTGGCTTCATATCTGGTACCTCGGCGAAAGACAATCGAATCCCTCGCCTTACGCATATGCTCAGAAGTTACGGAAATTGTCTCACTCTTATCCGCTCTTGTCTTGAACTTCGAATTTTCGGATCTCTAATTTGTTCCGTAAATATTTCTGTCGCGTATCATCCGCTCGTCGGACAGCGATACAACTGTCCGGCAAGAACCCACGGCGTGGGAAAGCAGGGTGAAGGAAAGTTGTAACAACTAGAGTACCAGGAAGTAGAGGGCATAGACTCACCAATGAGATCCGTGTTTACGTTAAGGGAGAAGACGAATGTAAATTCGTACATTCTGATCTGGTACGCCTACGAGGTCCGCTGAGACGTGTAGGTGCCTCGAGCATTCAGAAACCGCTCATGGGAAGCTCTGTTTTCGCGATGGGAGGAATACGACGCCGTATTGTTCTGATACTTTCGAGCCTCGCTGTTCAAGAGTTAGCGTTTCAGGCGTGTGCGGTACGAAACTCGCTCCCACCACGATGGAAGGAGAGCTTTCCTCCACGGACCCTAGAAGATGTGGGACCGCAGAGAACGCATAATCCAAAAACAATCTCTCCTACGATGCTTCGTCTAAATATATCTTCTCACTGTTTCTCCCGCAGAGGACAAGAAGAACAGAGCACCATCGGCAGCCGCAGCCATTCGAGCAGGAGAGCGAAGATGCTATCGCATGAAATCACCCATGCACCTTTTCAACCATCCAGCGAAAGCAAGCGACCGAGTCATGCAGGCAGGCAGGCACTCAGTGAGGCTGAGTGAGACAACAGCCGAAAATACCACAGGTGGGCTAGCGGCTATAAATGAACAGCCATCATACGCAGCCAGCTCATCAAAACTACACCGTAGACCTAACCTACGGCAGCAATAACAGGAATTCGTCTATGGGAGAACGGAATGGGTGCCTGTACCTTTCTCCCGTCATCTGGGATCTGGAGGAGAAACCGATCCGAAGTTGACGGAAATATCTGTGCGGAGATCCCCCTTCCAAAGAGATTCCCCTTCCCCGATCCCATTAAGGTCAATGAAAGAAATTATCAAACGATAAGCTTAATTCAGAACTCATCCGGCGGAAACCCGCCCTCTCCACTCCTGCGCGGTCCATGGACCGACCTCGGTTCGGCTTGTCCCTACCCGAATATTTCGGGAGATTTTTTCCAAATTTCTATTCATCTAAGGTTCGGAGTCAGCCCAGACCAGTCTCATTTCGAGAAACTCACCTCAAGGTCCGGGCGACGGTCATCGACCGGGTTGTCAAAGGGTTACCCTGGCCCTTTTGCCAAACCTGAAAGTTTGTCCGACCGGCCCTTCTCTGTCGAGAGGAGTCGGTTCGTCTCGTGTATCGCAGAGCGCCGCTTAGGTGCAAACATCTTCATCATGGCAATCTCGGTCGAGATCGTGGCTTTTGTAATGGCTTGCGGCACACCTTCAGAGCTGATAGCATCGTTCGTACCTCCATCGCAGACTGTGAGATATCCGGTCTGGCGTGTCGATTCTCGTCTCCGAGACGAACTATTCCTCACAGTGAGCTCTCCGGAAGAGTGCTCTCATTAACGTGGCGAAACACGCAAGGGATATCTGATCTACAGCCGTCCGTCTTGTCATCGGAGGATCTCTCGTCGAGGTGGAATTCGAGGCATTCGAAGCTTTCCGTTCGGGAGTTCACCCCTCACGCGACGGACACGGAGATCGTATCCGAGGTCAATACCCGCGAGTCTCATGCCCGAAACCCCGGATTCTAGACTGGTCTTCTCCGGACGTTTTCGCTTCCGGAGATCTCTGAATCGAGGTTTTAATCGAGAAACTAGGCCGAACAACCGTTGGAGGAGGAGGACATCCTCCGTTGTCGTCACTGGTTGAACGGGGGTTTGGGGGAACGGGTAGCTTCGCTGAAAAATGAAAGTCTCGAGCCTTGAACGAAAGCCACTTAAGGGACGATAACGTCTCCGTACCGGCGGTGGAAGGGCAGCACAGAAGACAGCGCTGTGGAGCCAGGGCCGGGGGTCGCTCGGGGGACCGGCGGGCGATTCGGGGACTCGGGAGAGAAGTTGCGGGTGTGACACAAGCCGAGCTCTTCTTCTCTTTCGTACTCGTCGTTCTCTTCTGCGATGAAAAATCATCGTCGCAACGGATGAACGCAGCGAGTTCTTCAGCTGAAAAGATAAGCGCCTGACTCCTAGATTCTTCGTCATTTTTCCCGAAACTTTTCCATCTATTATTAGTGGCTGGCTGACTGCTCGCTTCTGCCTAGTCGCTCTTCCCGCTCACGCTATTTCTGTTAGCGCTGTCGTCGAAGCCATAGTAGAAGAGCACCGGCTCGGGCTCGAAATCCGAACAAAATGACGAATGACTATACGAGGAGCATTTTTTTCAGGAGTTGTTCCTCTCGCTCGAAAGAACATCCGTTCACTTTCCTCAAGCTCAGTATTGAGCATTCAAACTGAAGTCTTGGGAAATCCATCGGCCGAGTTGTCTAAATCCATAGGTATGCTCCAAACAACCCGCTCAACTGGTTATTCAGACTTTTCAAGAATAATATTCGTCGCTGAGAAGAGCTCAAGCAAATCCCGGACTGGCACCTAAGCTCAAAGGAGAGCAGTATCGTGCGCATGGGATGCTCACTTCTCGCGGATCGAGATGCTCACATGCACTGTTCAAATATTCATCTTTTTATTCATTATTCCATTGATTCACTCCTCCATGCCGGCGACTATCGAAAAGGACAAAATGTAAACAGTTGATGTGGGAGCGCAGTGTCTCGCTAACTCGCTACAATCTTCAACGCAAACAAATTAATATGCACCCACCCTCATGGCTCTCGCCTCTCAGATATACAGGAAGCCATTCACATTGGTGCTGGTACCACTGGCAACGTGCGAGTCTTTGAGAAAATTGCGGAACACCCGACCGACCGGGCACCCTAGCGCCTACTAGATCGGAGACGAGGGGGGTGATCGCTGGGAACTGGTGTGACTGTGTTTTGACTTTCCCAGCTCGAAGGAGAGGAAAGATACTTAATACGATTTGCGAGGATGTTCCGAAGGTGACGAAGGATGGCACGTGAAGATAGCGGATTAGAGGACTCGCAAGCCAGTCAGCCAGTGCCGAGGATAGTAGTGGCTATGGTGTTAGGCATCCACCAAGGCCAGCGATGGTCGGCTCTGTCTTCGCTTTATCCTCCGCTCCCTCAGGTCGCTCGGAGTTGGCGTGACCGAGCCGTGGCACGAACGAATTCGTCTCACCTAACTCTGTTGTGAATGTTGTGGGAATGAACTCACGCTAGGACCGCTGCTATCGAAGAGCCTATGCGTCGAACGGCAGGTTACAGGACCGGGTTCAATACTTCCATCCAATCCGAATTTGAAATTGGCATTTTACGTCGACGACTCACTTGAACCTAGAGAGCGACAAATCCATTCGCTCGAAATGGCTGGGGGGCTTCGCCTTGTAACTCGGAAATTTCGTCTGAACGGACCAAGTGCCCAGCACTAACCAGTTGATCCGCGACAGGGGTTAATCTAGCTTTCCTAGAGGAGTCACAGGAAGCTACCTAACCGTGTTGTTGCGAAATGAGCTACAGGCCCAGTTTTGGCCCTGATGGTCATCACGCAAATGGCTCGACCGACTGCGCTCTAGCAACAAACTGAGCGGAAGGGGCTGAATCGCCAAACCGGAGGTGACCGTCTCCCGTGTCAGAGGTGGTGTAGGCGGTGGTCGTGGTGCCACCGAGACTGGCCAGTGTGCGCGGCACTGGATCAAGCAAAACGGACCGAGTGAGCTCGAGACTTGAAGTATCCCGCTCACTCGGAGCCGGCGTGGACTCTCGTCCGGCACACGGGATTACAGAGTTACTACTTTTGCCTTGCGGGCCATTTGCTCCCGGTACGAAATCCCGGGCTATATGTCTTCCGGTAAGTGTCCGTTCCTCTCAGATAGTCTCTTACAAGCAGTGTCCCCACCTCTCCATGTTTTCCCTCCAAAGGACATCTTGTCTCACTTGTTGTGAGTCCTCCTCTGAGCGGAATGACATACATGACTTCGGAGCTCTCACTCGGAATCCTTATTTAAGGGACGCCCGCACCTCGCCCTCCGTCGCGAGCGAAGGGAAAAGCACAGAAGCGGGCTGGGCGACTGCTGAGATTCCCGGTGCCTTTCTCGGCGTGTCCTGGGAGTTTCTCTCAACGCTCACGACTGTCTCCGTTCCAAGGTGCGCTAATACGCTACAATATTTTCCAGATCTCGCCCTCATTCATTCCTGTCCTCTCTAGGAGCTCCTTTCATGCTTTGCCTATGTATTCCACTCTTCGTTGCGCGTGCGATGTTCGATCGCCCCACGGTCCCCTTGATCGCCCAGCCAGGCTGGAACGCAGATCCTTGACGCAATCAACGTCAGCAACGAGAGGTTTTCGGGAAGCTCTCTCGTCTCTCGCACGGACGTCCCTTCACTCGCTTTCGTTCGTTCGCTCGCTCGTTCGGTCGCTTCCATTTGACAGCGACTCAATCTCGAAGGAGGAAAAAGAAGACCGGCGGAATAATTGGACGAGCTTGCCGGCGTGGCTGTAGTAATCTCGAGAGACATTTGTTTTGCGTGAAGAAAACTTCAGGGCGGATTCAGAAATCAGCCAATTCTGCGCACAGATAGCGTGCGTGTGCCGGGCGTGCGAGTAGCGACCGAACGTTCGCTCGATCGTCGGTCCATCCGTCTGTCTGCCGAACGAAGCCGGGAGCGAAGGGCGCCTGCCTGACGCTGCCTTGATTGGCTCCGATAAGGCATCGGAAATTTCCGAATCCGCATGGGACAAATTGTCGATGGAAAATCACTCCGAGCCCGACTATGAGCTGAATCGTCTCTCTCACTCGAGGGAGCATCAGGGCTTGGGCTCAGTGACATCGGAAGCCTCAGTCGACCCTATTTCCACGGGAGAACGAGCAAGAGGTGGAAAACCTGACGCAGAATGAGACTCCAGCTCCATGACTTCGTTCCATTCACGCACCAGATTTTTTTGCGGAGCTTCACGGTTCCGTTCAAGCACTACCCATCACATAAGCAGAGATGCTGGCGCACTTACCCGGACGAGACTCGAGAATTTCGATGAAATTAAAATATCCAGGCCCGTGTCCCCTATGGCGAGAAATGGAAACCCGTGGAACGTTCGGCATCCTGATCCTCTCAAGAATTTGGATCGGTATGATCTTATGAGTCCGCAAAATCTGAGGGCGAGCTCAGTCGCGGAGACGTGTGAGTTTATGACCCAATCTGTTTAACAACTTTTGCAGAACTGGAGTTCGTGGAGAATGGCAACATTCCGAAGAGGTGATTATCAGACCCAATCTCCCGATAACGCCCCCGCCGCCTACACAACGCGAACGAGGTTTGTTTGAAGTTTTCGGCTTCCTTCGAAGTGGGGTGTCGGTTTGCATTCTTGGAGATTGTCGCCTCGCGCCCATTTGACTGACTGGATAGCAGCAGCAGCAGCGTCTCGTATCACAGGTAAGTACACTTCGACGTCTTCATGACTGACCTGGAGATATGGATCTTCGAGGCGGAGCGCGAGAAAAAATTCTCGACCTCAAAGCGACATGCTCATCTAATGATGACCACCTGGTTTTCTCTTCCTGCGCTGGCATTCGACGCTGGCTGGCTGGCTGACCGCATCGACAGAAGAAGCTGCCGAAGGATTATGTGAGTTATGTGAAGACAGATCTTCCAAGTGGGGTGGAGAAACCTCTGTGCTGGCCCGATAGCGCGGGCTTGTCTCGCAGCAGAGCGGCGGCGAATCCAAAGCCGATGCGAGGGATAAGCGGATGACGCAACGGTCCGGATTCCAAATGAGTGCCTTTTGCCGCCGACAAAAATTCCAACTCCAGAACTCGACAAACATCGTCGGCTTCCGAACCCGCCCTCGAGAGAGGACGTTCAGGAAACGAATATTTCTTTGCAGATGTTCTGCAAAGAAACGGCCAGTCCGTTGCCGGCGCCAAGCTCTGCTCTAATTGAAGTCCAGCCGCTCGGAGTAGACTGATTAGCCAGACATCATTCTGATACATGTGGTTTTCAGCAGGCTCTCGTAAAAATCTGATACTGATCAATAAACATATTTGTGAGCGGTCTCCCGAGCAGCTTTCCCACAAGTGGTTTGTATCTTCAGAGCGCAGTGACGTGATTCGCGATGGTACCGTGCAACGACTGACTGACTGACGAACGAAACTAGGAGGCTTTCTCATTTACTCGAGCTCATTGGCGTCTCGGTGTCTTGTTCTTTTCGACTGCTTTCGGAATGCGAGCATTGATCGCCGGTTCCGATGATGGCGTCAGATATCCTTTGTCTACGAACTCATAATAGGTCGTCGCATGGACGTTGGATCGGCGCGGTGCGTATGAGAATCGTTCGGAGACCTTTGATTGATTGTCAGCGCAATATTCTCACTCGGAAATATCACGGGTTCGTATGTTCGCCTCGAGAAACGGGGAAGCCTGTACCTAGATATCGTCCCGATGGAAGACTTCCTGTATTAGTACCGCTCAACGTTAAGTCCTGGAGTGGGCAATTCCCACCGCCATCGTGTCCCACGTTATCAGCATGGCTTCCTCCTCAGCTTCTGATAAGACCATTCTTCAGGACGATGGATGAAGGGCTTTCTGCGTAAGTTCCATCGCCTAATTGCCGTCTGACTTCTCCCAGAGATACGAGACTCGACATTAGCGGAGTCTCGATCCCGCCGAGATCGATGCTCTCGAATCGGTCTGATTCGCCCCTCTATGGATAATCACGCCAACCGATCCAAGATTTTGTGCTCCATGGTCTGTCTCCCGAGACATTTGCGGATGAGTGACGATTGGGAGTGCGGATAACCGTGCGAATTTGCCATTCCTAAACCGTTGGATACTCTCGAAAAACGTTCCCCGTTCGCAGCACAAGCGGAATTCTCGAGACGACCGCACAAACGTGAAATCATTCTGTCAGGAAAAAAACGATCGAGAAGTGTCTTTACTGCGAATCGTTCACACTCCAACTAATGGGTTGTTCAAGTGGTCACTTAGTGGCTAGCGGAGTTTTCCGCCGACGCGGTGATGGGAGGGATCGACCGCTCGTTTCCAGCACCCCATGTACCGACGTCGATCGGCCGCGACTCTTCCAGATCCGATCGGAGCCTGGCGCCAGTCTCGGCTGGCTGAGAGAAGATCACAGAGTTCGGAGTGAGACCCGCAGGCTCCAAAAGATCCTCGATACGCCGCACATCATCAGACAGTGGGGAACGAATGGGCGAACCAGAGTCTACCTTAGAGAAACAAAGAGACCCATACATCCATCTATCCACTCATCCCACTCCGTCCTACTCGACGAGATGAACGACTTCGTGACGTCGGACAATCAATGTTGAACGCTCTTTATTCTTTTTCGACGTCGTCGATCCACAAACGTCTGTTCCGCTGCCCCTCTCGTCGTCCTCGCGACGGATCGGCCGACTAACCGACTGACTGAGAGTCTGTTCAGCCGATGATGGCTTCACCTCTTTCAAGCGCTCGCGTTGGAGCACAAATCCCGAGTCTTCGCCCACGAGTCCGCCGCAGCTGATCTCAAATCGCGTCTAGCGGCTAGTATCGGGTTCGCAAGTCCATATATACGCCGCCGATTATTGGCTCCCTATCTCGAGGGCCGATCGCCCCGCGATTGGGAGTGGACTGATTGAGAGTCGATTCCCGGAAACGGGCATCAAAATGCAAAACTCGGTGGTTCTTTCGTGAATTCTCGTTAAGCCATCATTAGATCAGTCGCTGATTTGCGAATATTAGGTGTAAGAAAAGGGTACAGCTGGGTAAGGGGGCGTTTTCGGCCACGACTCCGATTTTCGAAATGGATTGCGTGGCGTAATGTCCCACTCTTTAGGAGCATATTGACGCACTCAGATCATCTCAATCGCTTTTCAAGTCCGAATGGTATGCGAAAGAAAAATTAAAGTGTTTCCGGACCCCTGAAAACGCCTGAAATCTTTGAACGGTCATTGCGCGAGAACGGAATAAGCTAGAGACTCGCGCTTGGTGGCGTTCGAAAGCTGGGGACAAGAGCTACGAAACGATGTCCCAATCACCGTCCTGAGATATTTTCTCCATGAGATACAGATCGATTTTCGTCTGGAAAAATCACTTTTCCGTGATTTTTCCGGAAAAAAAATGTGATTACCAAGCTGGAATCGCTTGGGACAAGTTTTTTTAAGACCCTCGCATTCCTGCGAATGCGATCGCACCGGTTTGGTGTTGTCCTTTTTTGGTATTGTGTTTTTTCCGAGCGTTTTCCATTAATAACCCTCGATTTGGGGGCTTTCATACTAGAAGCATGCCCTACCAATCGATCCCCGCAAGGAGAAGCTAGCAGTCTTCATTGCTGTCGTCCTCCAGTGACATGCCGAGGAGTCGCCAATCGCCGCGGCGATCATTCAAATATTCCCGCGTTTCGAGCAGACGCGAGCTTTCTGTCTGGAAGCACTTCACCGGCAATAATGCCGACTGCCGACCTGCTGACTGCTGACGAAACACCGTACGCGCGCGCGCCGCTCAGAGAACTACCGCTGGAAAAATCTTCGTCACCAAACTCTCCGTTCTCGCGCTTCGTTATCGCTCATTTCTCCACGTGTCTTCGCTCCTGAGTGCACCATTCATTCCTGAAGATGCCGAATATTCAGTGCAAAACCTGTAAGAAGTGGCAGAAGGGCCAAAGACGCGTGAGCACGATCAAGAGCAGCGGAGTCGCACAACGACATCGAGCCACATTCCCGAACATTGAAGTGAGGATCGGCGACAAAGTATGTGAATCGTGTCGTGTATTAATGTGCCAGGATGTGGCAGAAGATGTTCAGAAGAACATGGAGGCAGCTTCAGCCGCCGGTCAATCGACCAGCAGCGCTCATGAGTTACCGGTATGCTTTGACTCCGACTACGAAGAGCCTCTCGCTTCACCTGGACCGGTCGAACTAATCGAAGTGCCCTCCAACAGAGTTGCCAGCACTGAGAGGTTGTGTTTCGTTTGCGGTTCAACGGCTGTGCATCGTCTTGTTCCATCTGAACTCAGAAAACGGCTAGAATTCGGTGGGCTCTGGAAGCCCTTCACGGCATCATCAAACAGAAGTACAGGATCTTCGACCATCGAGTCGACAATAATTTACTTCCGAAGATCGGAACGATGCTCCGGATCGCGTGTTACTCGAACAACCGCTTCGGGAAACGTCTGACGTCCGATGAGAGCATGTTCCTCGAAGTGGTGGAGCGCATGAAAGAGATCAGAAATGTTCCGAATACCCTGGGAGAGGAAGTCTGAACGAACAACTGGAATGCAGTGAGGCGTCCATGGATCGAAGTGAACTCCGACTCGGTCGAGGACTTCCCGGAGCTGAATGAAGATGATCTAAAGGTCCTCTGCACAGGCACTTATCAGCTGTCTCAGGCACTCTCTTATCTAGCCGAGATGATGAGTGAAGATGGCAAGCTTACGCTGAAGTACCATCGCGAGAAGAGCCCCATCCTCGGAGTCCAAGTTCAGTCCCGTCAATCGTCCGACCGGCGGCAATACTCAACTCGCTTTTCAATCGCGGTGCTAATGTGCCCGTAATCGAAGAGGATAGCGATGAAGACTGAATAAATATGAACCGAGAAGACTGATTGATGCGATGTTAGCGCAGCGATGGCTTCTCCTTACGGGGATCGATTGGTAGGGCATGCTTCTAGTATGATAGTCCCCAAATCGAGGGTTATTAATGGAAAACGCTCGGAAACGACACAATACCAAAAAGGACAACACCAAACCGGTGCAATCGCGTTCGCAGGAACGTGAGGGTCTTAAAAAAACTTGTCCCAAGCGATTCCAGCTTGGTAATCACATTTTTTTTCCGGAAAAATCACGAGAAAGTGATTTTTCCAGACGAAAATCGATCTGTATCTCATGGAGAAAATATCTCAGGACGGTGATTGGGACATGGTTTTGTAGCTCTTGTCCCCAGCTTTCGAACGCCACCAAGCGCGAGTCTCTAGCTTATTCCGTTCTCGCGCAATGACCGTTCAAAGATTTCAGGTGTTTTCAGGTGTCCGAACACACTTCAATTTTTCTTTCGCATACCATTCGGACTTGAAAAGCGATTGAGATGATCTGAGTGCGTCAATATGCTCCTAAAGAGTGGGACATTACGCCACGCAATCCATTTCGAAAATCGGAGTCGTGGCCGAAAACGCCCCCTTACCCAGCTGTACCCTTTAATCGATTGGAGGATCCTGCAGAATGTGGACCAGCTTAGCGAGCAGTGAGCTGAACGCAACCTGTACGTCTAGAGCCGCCAAAAGGGGAACCCTTTGACCTCTCGCGGTATTCGAAGAGATCTTGTATTTTGCACTTCGGTGCCCCGGCCTGAGCCTACCCTCATGATTGACTCCGCATGGACGACGCTCTTGAGTCAGATCAAAAGAGGTGCATATGAAAGATTGTTGCCCGGAGCGAAAGCTCAATACAATCTGTTGAGGACTCCCGCATGCGGCGGAGCGGAGCAAGCTGGCCGGCCCCAACGAGGGCCGTACTTAGACACATCGTTAGAGGCAAGTAATGAACGACTGGCCACGGGACTTATCGCAACCATACTGTTCAAGCTTCATTATGGCCGAGAGTTCCATTACTGCAGTATTAAATTGTTCATTCAGCAACTTTCGCCAAACTTATGTTCCGAATGGAACAGCCCTCCGCCGAAACTCCGTTGCCTAGGAAATGTAATGCGCTCTTGACTTTTATCTCATCGTTCGTGAGTGACATTCGACGTGTAGCACAGCGATACGGGTGACCTTATTCATTATTGTATGACGATGGACATACAACAATTATGCGGTGAATCCAAAGCGAATCGTGGGCTCATATACGATGGGTCATGAGTCATGATCGTCGGGATAACGAACGCTGGATCTCGATTGGCGTTTCGGCCTACCCACTCGAAATTTCATTCATCTCAATGAAAACTGGGGCTCCGTTGTTGGGTCCCTGCAAGTTCCGCTAAAATTCAAGGAAATATTTGGCTTCCGCATGCTGTCCATTTTCGGCTGGCGTGATGCTTCGTGGAATCCTGGAAGCATTAGTCGATCAATTCCAGACGAGGAACTGTATCTTACCAGTCGTCCCGGTTTTCTCGCTCCGTTCCCCCCGACTCAGGGCAGAGAGCCTTTTGTTTTCGAATATCTCGGGATGAATAACTTGCGAAAAGTCCTCTCCAAACTCTCATAATCCCCGAATAGATACAGCTCATCAGGAGCTAATAATCCCTCTCGTCGAGTGTCGAGTGAAACCTAGTTTAAACACTCCACTTCACTCCCCTCTGAAAATGCGAATAACTCCCCCTGCGGCGGGTCTCGCTCACCCTCTCACTAACTCAGTCGTTTGCCGAGATTCCTGACTCGCTCCGAGCAAACTCCACGTTCCCAAGTGAGCATCGAATACCCTCACTCTGCTTTTCAGATCGCGCTCGGAGTCAATTCCGCTACAGTGGGTTGCCTGGGAGTAAGTAGTCAGGTATGATGGTTCTCCCCCGCTCGCGGGAAGCTCGCTCAGTCAGTCAGTCGGTCGGTCTGGGCGTTCGTCAGGTATCCCCCATTTCCTTCTTCTCGCGATCTCCCCTCAGCGACCCCCGGCGTTTCTCTGTTACGACCCCTCCGAAGGGACGGATGGCAGTAGAGGGAGAGAGGGTAATCGACAGGGCGGCTGACACTAGAAACTCAATCCATTGGGAACCGAGCTGCCTAAGTAGAAGACAATTGTGTCAAACGCTTTTTGCAATCAGCCGCAATTGTGGGAAACTGTTCCACTCACAACGACTCACCTCGGCCTCGCCCCAGGGACGAGGCAATTTCTGGAGCTCAGTCGAACTCCAGAAGCAGCTCTAGTCGATGACGAGATGGGCCATCGACTTCTCGGAGCGGAATCATGGTGCATTCCAAATCATTGCAAGTCACAAATCTGTGGAGGCCTAATCGTTTCGAGTTGTGATATTCATGTATTACCGCTCCAGACATCCGTATGGAGTCGGATGTCTCCGACAGGAGACGTGGACCGGTCGGAGAGCTGGTCGTATATTTTGCCATAATCTGCAAGCACCGCATCGCTCCGGTCGATTTGACTCCAGGTTGTCCTGAGAGGAGTCTTAACGGCGCTCTAGGGGGTAGTTCAAGAGCTGAATAGCACAGCGGGAAAATGTTCACACGGCGACTACGATATACAGGTGCTATTCGGTGAGCTCCCACACGAGATACACATAATTTCAGAGTGCTGACATAAGGGTCATTCTTTATGTCAGATGGAACGGAAGAGTTTCCATCTTTCGGATGCCCCTCATACCAGCCATCATGAATGACGCACCACGAAGAGGGATTGAGGAAGAAATCGCGGATAAGTACTAGCAGAGGCCCGCTTGCTGCTTTCTCTCAGCGTGCGAGTAGATCATTTGATGCGAATTGTTAGTGGACTTTGAGTCACATAAGACAGTAGTGAGATAGTGGATTCTTATATATATACATATGGGTGTGATCCCTGATTCTGTCGTATGAGATATAGTCGCATGCCCGGGATACAAATTCGCGATCGAGTCTGGATCCCGATCATTCTCTCGGAGCGACATTCCGAGGGAAGGCCCGAACGCTTCATCTCATTCATTACAGTGGAATATGTGTTGGCGGGGCATCCGCATGCCCAGCCGGGCCGCATTCGCCGTTAGACAGCAATCATAAGTATTGAGGCACCCTTGGAATATCCGTCGATAGCGAAACTCGCCATGATGCGAATCATCGATATTTGAGAAACTCGCCAGAAAAAGGCTATGACGCTTACTGATCTATCCTCTGTGAATTCGATGAGTCCACCATTCACCCAAGCGAATGGAAGCTCTCCCGGACTCAATGAAATCGCTGTCGACCGTGAGATCTACGCCTACTCTTCTGATTCCTTCGCTCAAACGGGGCTCTGTTGGGCCAGGCCACAAAGCGAGCTTTGATGCATCTCCCTCGATTGCTCTACTAATAAGTATATCCACCGTTTCCTTTCACCGTCAGTCGAACTCGAACCTGGGAATTCTTTCGGAATATTCCGCTACGCGCGTCCATCGTTTCCTCTCGGGCGTTTCGGGGGCCGAATCTCTGGGACTTTATTAACGCAACCACAGAGCGAGTGGGTCGGCAGGCGACCGGGAAGCGAACCAAAGGCTTATCTGGCTTCCTCTCCTATCACACTGCATGCTCTAGATACGATCTGTGTTGATTGAGTGAAATAGCTGCTTGATCGCTCTTCTTCGCGGGGGAGACCGAGTTGAAGGCACTTCATGGCATTCCGGACTCTTCCCTCGAGCTCATCTCATCTTGTTGTGTCCTCAGCGATGTGGTGGAAAATCGAAGTTGTCCAGGGGCCTAGATGGAAGCTGGCTATCACTGAAGGCACTCTCGTACAGATGTTGGTTGGAAGAATCGTCTGCAGCGCGTGACTGCAGGGCCGAGTCTGACACTGAGACTATATTGAATGCTCTCGCTTGTATAGTTCCAATAGGGCGTTTTGAGCGTCTTCGCGAGGCACGACCCCCCCTCCCTTTTCGGGGAAAAGTGATGTTCGGGTTTGGGGATGATTGGCGGATATCGTGAATTGGATGCACTGGTTGAGGCGTTGCGTTTAGGTGGGAGAGGCATGTCGAATGCCAGGAAGAATCCGTTGTGGCGACGTGTATCGCCGACGCAGTTGGTTGGCATCCCGAGAAGTGATTCTATCATCCACTTCGACCTCGTACATGACGTTGTTGCTGCTCTGAACTCGTCCGGGGACCCAGAATCGTTTATTTTGTTTCTGTGTCCTAACGTAGACCGGATCATTCGCGCTGATTTTTTTCGGTAACTTGCAAGTATTGCAGTCTTCACATCTTCTGACGAATTCCTGGATGTGGCTGTCAATATTTGGCCAGTAGACGATGGATCTAGCGAGAGCTTTCATTCTGTTCTCGCCCGGATGTCCTTCGTGGAGAGTGTCCACTATTCGTTTTCGCAGCTCGCTCGGCACGACTACATCCCTGGACATGATGATGTCGTTCGTGATGCTGAGTTCAGTACGTCTCGAGTACAGCGTGAAAATCGGGTCATCACGGGACGTTTGAGGCCAGGCGTTATTGATGAACTCGCTTGCCCGTGAGAGTATCAGATCGCGTTGTATAGCTGATCGAATGTCCTCCCGTGAGGCGGGTAGGTTTGAAACAGTTTCGTTCAGAGTGTTTTCATAGTCGAGTTCAACGGTGGCGATCATTTTGTCTAGTTTTCCGTGACGTCATCGTGCTGCTGCTCGGCGATCAGACGGGAGAGCGCGTCAGCTCCGCCACAAGGTGAATTTGTGGTGCTCTTGTAATCGATGATGAATCGGTAGTCCGAATGGATCACTGCCCTACGCTGCAGTCGGTTAGCGGAAAGCGCTGAAATTCCGTTCTTCGAACCAAAAATCGTCAATAAAGGTTTGTGATCTGTGTTCAGGATGAACTTTCTACCGTGGACGAACTTGTGGAGTTTTCTGACCGCATTAACGAGGCTTCTTTCTCGATTTGACTGTATCTTCTCTCAGATCCGGAGAGTGATCTGGAAATGAGCATCACTGCCTTTTTGTTTTGTCGGGAAATTCATGCATCAGAACAGCTCCGATGCCGCTTTGGCTGGCATCCGCGCTTATGATGATTGGAAGCTTAGGATCGAAATGCGTCAGTATAACATCCGAGCAGAGATAATCCTTCAATTTTTCGAAGTTTACTTGACATCGATCGGTCCATTCGGATCTCACGACCTTCTTCAGGAGATTGTTTAGTGGTTTCTTCAGCGTTTTCATATCGGGGATGAATCCGAGGAATTTCACCTCTCTTTTTAGTAGTGAACACTTGTCCTCTCGTATCTTCAATCCATGCTGTTGGAGCCTGGTGAAGATTTCGTCGAGTCTCGCCTTGTGTTCCGCCGCGGTGCTCCCTGTCACCAAGATGTCATCGAGGTATGCGCTTGTACGTGGTAGATCGCTGGTGACCCTATCCATTATCCGTTGAAAGACACTTGGAAGGGTTCTCCCACCGAAAGGGAGTCGTTCCATTTTGAACAATCCTTTCACCGTGCTGATGGTGAGGAGTTCTTGTTAGTTATCTTCTACCGGAATCTGAAGATAAGCTTCAGCAAGATCCAGTTGGGAGAAATATTCTCCGCAATTTAGTTTCGCAAAAATATCGTCAGCCCTTGGAAGAGGATAGTTGTTCTCTTCAAGAGACTGATTCAGGCCTGTTGAATAGTCAGCGCACAGTCTGATGGTACCGTTGTCCTTTTTGACGATTACCACTGGCGCAGCGTGTTTTGAGTGAGGGATTTGATTCGTCTTTTGAAGAGGGACGTGCAGGTTGAGATCAGCTTCATCAGAAGTTCAATTGTTTCTTCCGGTTCAAGCTCCGTCACTTTAGCGGGTTTGACGTAATTCGCAAATGTATAGTATCCATTTGTGTTGAGCTTACTCACAATTAATCTTACGAGATCGGCTTTGGCAAGCGCTATGCCCTCTGAATTTAGTATGGGCATATGATGGTTGTAACGTTTTTCGAAGGTGTTGCTGTTCTCCGTGCTGTGTGTGAAGCGAGGGATTCTCGAGTTGGGATAGTCCATGATCTCGTGAGCTCTCGTTGAGCTCTTGGGTGTCGTTGCACTTTTGAGTGCTTCCTTGACCGCACTCGCGACGATTCCTTGGACTTGTTCCGCGGAGAATGCCATTGTAGCTCACCGATCGATGTTGCTAGTCGTAGTAGATGGACACGTAGATTCAGAGTTCCTCGTTGCCACTTATGTCCTCAGCGACGTGGTGGACAATCGAAGTTGTCCCGGGGCCTAGATGGAAGCTGGCTATCACTGAGGGCACACTCGCACAGATGTTGGTTGGAAGAAGAAAAAAAGACGTTAGGCTGATTGAATCATCTGCAGCGCGTGACTGCAGGGCCGAGTCTGAGACTGAGACTGAATCTTTATCAAGTTTCCTTTCACGTTTATAATCCCGATAGGGAGAGGCTCATGGATAGTGGTACATGACATGTTGACGAGTAATATCCATGCAGAATATTCGCTTCTGATCGCTACATCCTTGAAAATCCTCGTAAGCGCAACATTCGAAACAAAACGTTTGTAAGCGCGGTAGCGATCATGTTTCACTTAAGCCTTTTATGGTACGGTGGCTTTGCTCGGAAATGTCAGGGGAATCGGATGCCGTGGTCTTCCTCATCGAGCTTTTGACTTCCTGAGTAAGATCGTCTCGTTCCCGCCTAGGCTTCGGCCCCAACATTGCTGAAGATAGAGATCGAATGAGGGATAAGAACATTCCCATCGAGGAATGAACCTCAAGTGGCTGAATCATATAGCTCGTGCGGACGAAATCCTGGCCTACCCTACAAGTATCTGATCCGGAGTCTTGCTTCATATCGATCCATCTGCCAAATACCCACGCTCTCGAGGATTCGAGACGGCGACTTATATTCCCCAAACTAGTCAGTCGTTGGGTCGATGAATCCGCTGGGACATATTTCCGCGGTCGGAAGGGACCGATGAATTCATGACGTGAGCTGAACAGACGGTCTAGATTTCGACTTTCGACTGTGGAATCCTCCCGATGCCTTAAACGAGCCTCTGGCGACTTTCCAGGAGTGCAATTGCCATTTTTGTATTATCCTCGTTGTCGTCTCCGCGTTTATTGTCGCTGAGAAATTCTCATTTTGGGTGTACGCACGTTGACGGCGGAACGAGCGAGCGGTCCTGCAGCTGCACGGAATACATGGATGGCATTGATCTCGGCAAGCCTGACCCGCCCACGCGCCGCCTACCCGCTCGAGGTTCGACGTTCATTGGTCCGTGCGTTTGAGACTTGTAGAGCGAGTAAGCGGAATCGCGAACGAAAGGGCGAAAGCAGCGACGAACGAGCGAGTCGCACCACTGGGGAGAGCAGGCTTTTGTCCCAAGTCGGCCCACCATCCCAATACCCACCCAAGCTGTCCGTCCATGTATCTGTTGGTTGGTAGGTCGGCTCCGCTCGCTTGTCGCTCGCTGGCTCGACGTCGAGAAGAAGATGGGAATTCGGCTCGGGGGAAGACGCCACGGAAGCTGCGCGTTCGTCGGAGCAGGCAACAGGAAATGCGGATTGACAAGGGGTAGGAGCTTCTTTTCCTTTTTCTTCTCCGCCGCCGACTTCGTCTTCATCTTGTTCCTGGTTTCTTTCTGTGTTCCTCCTCTCTTATTCCTCGTCTCCTTCGTCCTCCCGGTCTTCCTCGTCCTTCTTCTACGTACACTGCGCGTCCCCCTCCCGCTTTTTACATCTCCCTGCGTCTCCGAGCTCTGCCAGGATCCTTTCCAGGCTCCCTCGGACGCTCGCGCCCGACTCGAAGCTCCCCCCTCCCCTCTATCCGCCACAGCGCATTGCCCTACATAGGTCTCTTTTGTTCTCCATGACTTCGGTCGTTCGCCCTGAGCCCTTTTCTTATTTCGTTCATCCTAAGCCCGATGTCTCTCCATCCGGGTAATTTCCCCGATTGACTTCAGCTGGCCCAAATTGAATGTAAGCGTGTAAGCGGTGCAGGTTCCAGCTGCGGGGCGTGCGTCCCGGAGCAAGCCAGGAATTCCGGTCTGATTTCCACAGTCTCGGCTCTCCTGTTCGCGCAGTCTGGGTCGTTCCTGATTCGCTCCGATGATCCTCGTACCGCTCGCACACTTCATTGGAAGTTAGTATTCGATATTCACGGCATCTATATTATAGAGTCGATCCTGCGCCGGAAATCTGTTAGAAAAGGGGACCCAACTCTGATTCAAGCGAGATCTTTGAGCCGTCGCGGTGCGTTCGGAAAGCTGGAACATGATCGCTTAGCGACGAACTTCTGCTCGAATACTAAGTCGCTCGTCCGGCGAACCTCTATCACCTCCCTATCGACGTAACGATAAAGGCCGATACAAGGAGGGGCTTAGATCTTGTTCGATTGAAAAGGGAAGCCTCATGTCGTTAAGCTGGGTCGGGCTCGGTGACCGCTGATCACTGCGGACGAGTCCTCAAGAAGGATCGTATGGATTTCGGCTGAGGCCCAATGAATACGTGTCGGCTCAACTTGATACTCGATGTGATAGGGATGCGTCCCGAGCCCTCGGGGAAGATTCTATCGCAGATCGGTTGCCGAGCCAAAGTCCTTCGAGGAGTTCTCTCAGCGCTAGAAAGCGGAATGCCGAGTCACTTACCGGACTCGATCGATCCGAGACGTATGCTCCGAGATCTGCTCAAGAGGGATCCTTTTCACAGCCCGATCAGTTTACTCGACTCCCAAGTAAGATCTAGAACGCTCCGGAGAACTCCCCGGCGCTTGCTGACGACCGCCTCGCCTCTCCCTTATGGAATAATTTATTTTCGCCGCCAACGAAACAACGAAATCAGAGTAAGGTATCAATAGACTTCCGTAAGCCCGAAGCCCCTCGAAGTACACAGCGGGACTTTCGTGGGGACGTGTCCTCGGCAGGCACATCTGTCTACACGCACGTTTGCGTCGGCACACGTGATGTGAGGGTTGCCGTGCAAGAGTCATCCCTTCAAGCCAAGAGTCTCTTTCAGCGTCGACCAGCGTGCGGAGCGGTTCCTCGTAAAACACTGTGAACAAGAAAACTCATCATGGCATCCCGTCTTGAATCTTACCTTAACCAGGATGTTTCGGTGATAACGACTCGGGAGATTCGTTATCAAGGGGAACTTGCCTCTTTTGATAAGGAAAATCGGACAATCACTCTTAGAAAAGGTGAGACTCGGCTCGACGCATCGCATGTGCTCAACCTCTTTTTCCACTCGTGGGTCTCAGGCTCAGGAGGCTCCCGGGCTTGCGGGTGCGAGGGCCTCCGCCGCGAGGCGGAATATTTTCCAAGCATTTTCAAAAAATTTCATTCTTTCGCAGTACACAACATGGGCACTGAGGACCGCGTCTCAGCGATGAGGATGTTCCCTTCAGCCAAAGTGTTTGACTTCATTGTCTTCCATGCTGAGCATCTAAAAGATTTCAGAGTTACTCCACGTAAGTACTACGATTTCTCTGAGACAATGAACTCGAGTCTTCAGCAAATCTACCCTTCAAGAAGTCCGAATTCGTATTTGACCTCGGTTCGACCTTGACCGGTGTTCCGACGATCACTGACGTTGAGTGCGCTTGATTGACATTTTCGATGATCTGGCGCTCATCAACGCAGGAATTTCCCCGTGTCAGTGATTTTTCTCGAGAAGGGAGACCTTCGAAGCCGCGAGCCTCGTACGTCCCGGACCAGGGAGAGCCGAGTCCGTATAAATTTCTGCTCGATCTTCCAGGCGATGCGGAAGATCCCGCAATAGTTTCCTGCGTCGGTGAAAGGCCAAATCGGTCCTCCCAGGGTGTCATGAACATGCTCGAGCGCCCGGCAGCTCCCGAGATCAGTCGACAAGGCCGCGTGCGCAACATCGATATCCAGCAAATGCTGAAGGGACACAACGATCGTCGCCCGCATCCCAATAATCGACGCGGACCCCACCATGATCATCAGAACAGAAACAAGGTAGGTGTCTCACGTGTGCACCGTGTGCCGAATAAAGACGAATATTTGCTCTGTCATGCCCCTTACACAAGTCCTAGTCTTTTCAAAATGAATATGAGCGCTCAATCGCGTGATGAGTGAGACCCATGGGTTTTCTCCAGGACGGCCGCCGGGTCAGCTTCAAGGACGCAGCTCTCGAAAACGTGCGTGGATCTAGACAACGTTCATCGTCCTACACGCACGTCCCGGTGATCCCTCGGAGCATGGTACTCCGCTTCACGAACGCCAAGAAACGCGACTCGAAGCCGAGCTCGCGCAAGGACCCGCGTCTGTTCCCGGGACAGTTCGTCGCGTCGAAAACCGCCAAGCTAGAGTTCGAGGACGACTTCGATTTCCAGAAGGCTCTCGAAGACTTTGAGAGCCTCAACATGAGCGACAAGAAACCCGCGAGCGAAGGCGAGGCGACCGAAACCGAGCAGGACAAGGACTACTACAACAAGGGACGTTCCTTCTTCGATAATCTGACGACGTCGACTGCAGATGCTCCGAAACGCACCCGGAAAGACGAGTTCGAAGCCAACAAGGTCACGTTCGGAGTCTCTCATATTCGCAGGGAGAAATGGCGGCGGTCTTCCATGAGACACACTCAGGGTAGACGACGCGGCGGCCAGAACCGCATTATGGCATGAGTTCGATTCGAGTTCTCGGACAGGATATTCAAAACGAGTACGGCAGCAACAGAAGTTTCATCGGGCACAATGCCATAGTTGTGATGAGCGGCTGAAGATCATTATAGTAAGACCGCTCTAACACCGACTCTGAAGGAAGTGACCAGTTTCCAAGGCTGATTTTGTGCACGTGTCGACGGGGGTGAACACCCACGAAGTTCGGAAAGACACAGGGAGAACGTGAGGAGATAGAAACATCACGGAATCAGTCTAGACTGGGGGTCACTTAATTTTTTGTACTTTTATCAGTTTGTTGTCCGTCGGTGGTCGATAATCCGCGTGAGCGATGGTGCGTGCTGCCAAAGCTGCGAAATAAAGCCCAATTAATCTACAACTACCGGCGACGAAGTAACTATCTTGCCTCAGCTGCCCAAATACTGCATGAGCCCCGGACTCTGCCAGGAATGGGCGGCCCGTTTTCAGTGGAACCATTGCGTTTCGATTTAGGTTCCGAAACGGAACAACCTCCCCCCACCCATTGCCCAAGTCCCTCCGTCCCGGCATCCTTCCATCAATCTGACTTCAATCATTGGCTCATTAGCGTTCGGCGAGGCATCGTTGCCAAGTCGGTGATCATTATCGCGTCCGGTGTCTCTCTCCCTCTTCCGTCATCGTGTTTCTCCCAACAAAATTCTTCACCCTCAGAGAGATATTGCTATGCCGCTTATTCCTTCCTCTATCAGCGGGAGCATAGGCAGCCGCAGATAGCGGGACGAGCAGAACATTCTGCAAATGAGTGTGTGTCTGTGCATGGATTATTTTGGATTCGTCATTACAGCAGCGAGGGACACCGGCGCGGCGGCGGCGGCGAGCTCACTCTGCCACGACCACCTCCACTATCGACTCATCATTTCCAAAAGTCGCTCGGCCACACAGACGGTCACACATCGCGGCGGAGACAACGGGTTCGGATCGCACGAATATTATCAAATAATTACGAGTTGCAAGGCAACGCGGGAAACAACTCCTCCGCATCCACCACCGCGATGAATGAGAAGATTAGCCGCGGCACATTTCGAGATCGGAAGCTGATTCAGCTCACTGTAATTACGCTCCGCGACGAAATTCAGAGAAATAGATACTTGTTCAATCTGTCGAAGAAAGCTTATCGGATGTGGAGGGATCGCTCGCCACCAAGGTCGAAAGCTTGTTAATCGAAGGAAAATACGTGAACCGAAGGAAAATAATATTTTCCTCTCGGATGGAAAAGATATCATTTATTCTTATGAAAGAGCGTAGTTTGGAACCACCTGGCACTACAGCCTTCCGCCCCTGACTGCTCCTGGAGGTGCTCCACGAGCCTTTTTTCCCTGCTCGCTTCGCTTTTTTCTCCGATTCCTTTACCGGGCCGTAACATGAAAATAGACTGCGACGATCGTGGCTCTGAAGTCTCTTTGCCTCGTTGTGATTCACTAGCAATCATTCCTGCTCACATTATACGAACATATTCATATTTTCATCTATATAGATTCATATAATTATCATCTATTATTATTATTATTATCATCCTCTCATCTAGTCGATTTTCGCACCATGCGTCGCTCACTCAGGCTGTTTCCTATCGTGCGGTGATATCCTCATCGTTCATGGTCTATATACATCACATTCATTATCTTCGCCAAGGCTCCGAGCCGACTGCACACTGGCCGGAAGCGCTCGTGTTTCGGTCGTCCCCATAAAACCTTTGGACATCTGGAAATCTTTCCTCACCATGTACAACACCAAGTTCTAAAGCATGCACGATCAGTCGTATACCCGTCACGAGCTCACTTCCCTCCATTCGTGAGGGCATTCGATAACCTGGGATAGAATAAGGAAAATTATTCCTCCAGCCGTATAGCGGCCTGCTGGGTTCCCTCGAAACCAGGATCGGATCGCCACAGGAAGAGTCTTGGCATGATCCACGTCCTAAGCCTCTCTTCCGGGGAAGTGGAGGGAACTCACCATTCCATTGCTTCATCCAGACCATCGCCCTTGACCGCGGACGTTTTGAAAATTTGGAACGTTCGATCCCTTAGAGCGTCTAGTCCTAAAGCTGTGTGCATCTCAGAAACTGTCATTGCGCCGGCCATGTCCTGTTTGTTCGCTAAGACTACTAAAATCGCCTTCTTCAGCTCTTCCTCCTGGATGGGGACGCATGGGGGATTGAGTGAAAGCGCTCGAGCGGACGAGACAACAACATCGTATTATCAGAATACGACAGATGATATGGTCGGTTCAATTACCTCTAGCATGCTGACGAGTTCCTCTTTCGAAATGCCGATTCTGTCCCGGTCGGCGCTATCGACGACGTAAATGATAGCATCGGTGTTGCTGAAATAACATCTCCAATATGGACGAATGCTCGTCTGGCCCCCGAGATCCCAAACTTGAAACTTGAGGTTTTTGTATGTCACCTGAAAAGTCGCAGAACAGAGTGCTGAGTCACAAACTCCCCCAACGAAGCAGATGGAGATTCTTCGATCGCGTCTACGATGTGTTATCAATCGACATCCCTCAATGGGAAGGATTCGAGCCCGAGAGAAGCGACGAGGAGAAAATTGACGCGCTCGAATTCCCGCTCTCCTCTCTCCGATTCAAAGTCGATGACAATGAGGAAGAGAGTCGATGCCCCTTCATCGCAGGCACCGTTTAATCACCCATGACTTGAACGAAGGCTAATGATGCCTCTAGCCTCCTCTTCGAATTACCACCCGACAAATGATTACAATGCGCATAGGAGCGGAATTATTTTCAATAAGAAGAATCGAACTCACTTGTTCGACATTGAAGCCGATAGTCGGGATCGTCGTGACGACCTCGCCCACTTGTAACCTGAAAATACGAGGATGAAGTGAGTCATTTTCCGTGAGGCCTCCTCAGAAAACTGTATATCACTGATGAGCATTCCGACGGGACCCGCCATCCCAACGGGCGCACCAGCATACGCAGGCTCTGAATGTTCGAAATACACGCTCCACTCCACGAGCGGGGCGCGCCATGGTGTTACTCCAGAATCGCTATCGACTCTATGATAGAGCTTTCACAAACCTATAGAGAATGGTTGTCTTCCCGGCGCCGTCGAGTCCCAAAATCAGTATTCTCAGTTCGCGGCTCCCCAAGAGACTCTTGAAGTAGCTCACCAAACCGCCTGAAAGCGTCAATGATATCCGCACTGTGATCTCCTGTCGTGACGGTTCATCTACCGCGACCGGTCGACCGCGAATTCCAGCCATGGAACATTTAGAACATCGCTGCAGACATACCCATACTGTTACGACGTGGAAGCTGTTGGTGGATTCGGAGTAGCGAACGGCCTTCTTTGTCTACCCCGCACTGACAACAGAAGAACCTCCACTTCGATTTTCGAGCGATCCGGAAGCACGCAGCACTCGAGAATCTCTAGGGTCAGTAAAATCTTGTTCAAGAACGCTTTCGTGAAATGATGACAGAACACGATGGTACAATCCAACGCTGTCGGGAGGCGGTAGATACCGACGACCCGACTGATCCAGCGGAGTGATACTGCGACGTCCATAGTTGAGGCCAAGTCTCTTCTCCCAACATCGCGCTTGCCAAGAGGAGAAGAGAGCGGAATGAGTTGTCCAGGATTCCCGTACTAGACAACCGGTATTATTTGTCGGATCCACATTCGCCGCTTAAAGCACGCCTATGGATATCTGGCTCATCTCATGGCCAAGAGCCACAGGGCCTGCGGGAGTCAGGGTTAAAACTACCGGGGGGAGCGAGAACGGCGCTTCATTCGCGCGGACTCACTTCCTCGGGGATTCCGATACAATGTATCGAAAGACAGAGCGCCAGTCCGCTTATTGAAGAGATGGGCTCAAGCTCAGTGAATGCTGCGGCCGAGAAGCAGAGGGAATGAGAGCGAACCCTGCGCGAATCAGCATGAATTTCATTCAAATATATCGAGAATGGAGATTAATTGCCTCTTGAGTGCTGAATCCAGTCGCGTTGGATTCTGTTTTCGAAATTCGCCTCCCATTCTCTGCATTTGGAACTCTCATAGGAGACTTCGGAAAACGCGGTGCCGCTCATTAAGCATCAGCTGTCACCAAGGATGATCAATGATCAGGAAGCTCCAGGCATAAGATGAATCTGTGAGGAATCGACTTCAAGGGCCCGTGGAGCATTGAGGGTCTTCGCAGACTCCTTTTGGCCAGTGGCTGAGGGCCAGCTGTCGCGAAGAAGCCGCGGAAATTATGGCCCTGGAGACCACAGCTGCAATATTCTATTGTGAAGGAAGCTCCACAGCCTGAATGCGCGGGGATTCTTCAATTGCCTACCGCTCGGCTTGGACCCACTCCATGCAGGTTCCAGACAGATCCGAGCCCTGGTATCTGACCGCAGAGTTTCTCACGATCAGACTCGGACCCAGGAGGGAACTGTCCCGAGAACTGCCGGATGCATGGATGGTTTTCAAATCGAGCGCGCTCTCGCATTGTTTGGGCCAGACGAAGCCCGAAGGGGAACTTGTTGCCGGCGGGTTGATATTGTGACGCGCCTCCTAACCGTTGTGCTGTTGATATAGGAGAGGAAGAAGGAGATTGTTGCTGTATTTCGGCACGCGTCTGTTTCCGAAATACAAGAGCTTCAGAGTGTGAGGACATCATCAGACAACCGATCAAGCGTCCAAGATGACGGACGCTGGTTTCTTCAGGGTAAGTAATGGCGAGAATCCGAGCGGCGAATATCGATCAGAAATCAGTCTCGGCTTTTAGGTGGATGATTTCACCCACGCCGCTGTTGGGAGACACTTCAGTCGAAGTAAAATTTATCAATCCACTCATGGCTGGCGCTCGACGGAGCGTCAGCATCCTCGATGGACTCGAGAACGAGGATTCTGCCGAAATGAATGATTTACGGAGACGACATCATAAGACCTTTCGGAAGCCCGATCGTCGATCGCTGAACCCCCCGGCTCACCGCACAGCCCTGGCTGTGTTGGATGCGAATCTGTAACAAAACTCAATCCTTTTCGTGTAGGGTACCAGTGCGGAGCAAGACAACCGCTTCGCAGACAAACAGAAGAAGCTTCTGAAGTCGCTCAAGTTCGACGATAGCCTCTCCACGAAAGTAGACATGCAAAAAGTGCAGCTGGACTCGCTGAAGCCCTGGATCTCTCAGAAAATCACACAGTTCCTGGGTCTCGACGATGAGCTAGTCGTTGACTTCGTCAGCAATCAACTCGAAGACACACGCGTGAGTTTCCGGACAGCAATTTCACCCAGGCGATCCGATCTTTTTTTCATTATCCCGGCATTTCGGAAAGAAAAAGAGGAGTGTTCTCGGAATCGTGTCTTTCGAGAATCGACTCGCTAAGCGAGCCCTCCCCTCCCTTTAGTATCCAGATCCCAAGCTCATGCAAATCAACCTCACGGGATTCCTCAATGGCAAGGACGCGAGGATTTTCATGGGAGAGCTCTGGAGCAGACTGGCCTCGGCTCAGAATTCTAAGGGCGGAGTCCCCCCGGAATTGCTCGAGAAGAAAAAAGAAGAGATCAGAAAGATACTGGTTAGTGCGAAATTCTTAGTGTACAATGTCTCGGCGCGTACAGTGCTTCCCCTCCGCTTTTCCGAACTCACCGACGGGTGGGGATTCCCTACACGTTTGACCTACACCAGTTTTGACGAGATCCTCTCCGGAGCAGATCAAAATGCAATGTATATGTATTTCTAACGCTTCTCGAATTTGAAATCCCAGGACGAGCAGCGCACGACCACCGAGAGCCATGGAAGAGAGTGAGTACTAGATTATAGGTATCTGTTTCCACGGGATGTGCTTCGATTAGTGGTGCTGCCTCCGGGCATCTGACTATCGATCCCTGTTCTCCCGATTATTGAGAGAATCAGAGATTCGAATGCTTATAGGTATCTCATAGATCGTATTCGCCCTACTCTGGCGAGATCTCGCTTCATAGGGCGACGCTTTGCATGGCGATTGCGAGGGTGGTTTCTCCCCACTCTATCTCGCTCATACTCTGTGCAGTTTCCTGTGTCCGGAAATTACCGTCGCGTCGTACCTCTGAGGCGGCAGTATATTCGGCAGCGGTTTTCCACGTCGATCCCTTCGAGTATCCCGGGTTCCGATGAATTCTCCTTGGGGTCGTCCTGGCCCTTCTCGTCCCCTTGAATGCATGCTGAAAGAATTCATATCTCGGATAGAACCGCGAGAAGTCAGTGTGGTGTCGTCCGATAGATCGTCGTTCGGTTTCAATTGAACGAGGTTTGCTTCCTGCAAAAAGTATTCGAGAATAGAATCAAGTCTAAACTTTGAACCAATTTGCCAGTGGCCGACTCTGGTGCTTCAGAAGCTACAACGTTCTCCGTTCGATAGGTCATCACCAAGCCGCAAGAGAAGCCGGAGCCGCGACCGCCTAGAGCGTAATAGAGATCGTAGGAGGTGAGAAGAATCGAGCTTATTGCTCAGTTTTTCCCTATTGTAGCAAGAAGGAACCTCTTCGCTTACTATTTTTTCACCGAGCCCGAGTCATTATCTCGATCATCAGATCTCAGACTAGGACTACTGCTCGAAATCCCAGAATCCGAATCCATGATTTCCGAAACTAAAATATTCCCATGGCAGGTCACGCTCGGGATCTTATCGCAATGGTCGCGATCGCAGGGTGAGCCCTCATCAGAGACCAGCTGATTCTGTTCAGAACAAACGGAGCTACAGGAGCAACCGAGACAATTCAGGATCACCGAGACGGAGCGATCGTCGGAGCCCACGCCGCGACAGTCCCAGACGGGATCGACGCCGCAGGGTAAGAACGCCCCGGAGCTCTGAAGTGATTTCGCCCCGGGAACCCGAATATTTTCGAATGACGAACATTTCCGTTTTTTCTCGATGCTTCAGGATGACAGACGGTCAACATCACGATCCCGGGACAAGAGAGATAGACGAAGTCCGATCAGGAGGGGTTCCCCCCGAAGGAGGTCACCGAGACGAGACTCTCCTCGAAGGAGGTAGGCTATCTACAGATAAAACATTTCCTGTGTCCTTCTTGCATCAATCTCAGGAAACTCTGAGGGAATGGTTAGAACTGTCCTTCGCTCCTACTGATGACGAGACAAGTCTAACGTCGAGCGTGTGAATCCGTCACACATAAGCTCTTCTTAATCTAGGATGGCGAGTCCTCGGAGGAGATCACCAATCCAGTCCCGAAGATCGCCTATCAGAAGGCAGTCACCTTCGCCTGTTCGACGGAGGTCCCCTGACCGGAAACTCGAGTCGCGGAGGAGCCGCTCCCCACAACCTCTGAATAGACGAAGTCGCTCCCCGCCCCCGCTGAATAGGAGGAGCCGTTCTCCACCGCCACTGAGCAGAAGGAGCCGATCGCCTCCACTTGCGAGCAGAAGGAGCCGATCGCCGCCCCCCGTGAGCAGAAGAAGCCGATCGCCGCCAGCCGTGAGCAGAAGGAGTCGATCTCCGCCCCCAGTGAGCAGAAGGAGTCGATCTCCGCCCCCAGTGAGCAGGAGGAGTCGATCTCCGCCCCCAGTGAGCAGGAGGAGTCGATCTCCGCCCCCAGTGAGCAGAAGGAGTCGATCTCCGCCCCCAGTAAACAGGAGGAGTCGATCGCCGCTACCCGTGAGCAGAAGGAGTCGATCGCCGCCGCCACCGCCTCCTCCGATCAGCAGGAGGAGTCGCTCTCCCCCTCCCGTCAGAAACAGAAGTCGGTCCCCTCCTCCTAGGAGGCGAAGTCGCTCTCCGATTCCCCCACCGCCTCCAGCAAGACGGAGCCGAAGCCCACCTCCAGCTAAGCGGAGCCGTTCCCCTGTGTCTCAGAAGAAGAGTCCACGAGGTGCGCCTGAAAAATTCGCCCCAGAACCCAAAAGACGAAGAGCCGCGTCGTTTTCGGATGACGAGCATCCGTCAGGCGGCGTCGCGAAGCAACAAGGTAGGCCTTCTACACATCGCCGAGGGCATGAGAATTCTCCCCTTGGACTCTCAGACATCGACCGAATTGATGAATCGGAATTCCCAAAACTTATGATTTTTTTCGTTCCCTCAACTCTCGCAGACAGCAGCCCGTGTGAGCCGCCAGGCGTCTCAAGACGATCAAGCTCACCAGAAGTACCGGCCGTAGCCCCGAGACGTAAAGACGTTGCGCCTTTGCCCCCCTCCACGAAGGCCAGTGTTCAGCCGGCAGAGAGCGACGAAGAGCAAGCCAAGCGTAAGTCCAAGGACAAAGGATCGGAATCCGAAGAAGATTCTCATGGAGAGTCGAAGCGAGACAAGAAGAAGAAAAAGAAGAAGAAGCACAAGAAAGAGAAAAAGAAGTCCAAGAAGTCCAAGAAAGAGAAGAGAGCCAAAGAGGTAAGCGACGCCGTCCCCACCTCATGAGCAGCATCTCGTTCGTATTGGCTCATCCGATTCGCACGTTTGAATTTTTTTGCAGAGCGATGACGACTCAGACTCAGATGAGGATCCCGAGCGAAAAGAAAGAATCCTCAGAGAGAGAGCTCTGAAGTCCTTGAAGAAGGCTCGTCGAGACGAAACTTCTAGTGATTAAGCTGGCCGTAATACCGTATCATCATGGACATACGTCGTCATCGAAACCTCGAGGAAGAACCTCTCTCATGCAGTAGCCCGTTCAAACTGGCCGATGGGAATGCCGGCAGATGTCTCTTAGCTAATGCGTCCGAAATCATGCGACCTACTTTATTATCCTGACAAAGTAAATAAAAAGAATTCCTATACAATGACAGTTGGCTACTGACTGACTCCATGAATGAGTATTTTATTCGTTCCGAATATTTGGCTGAAGGAGCGAGCTCTGACTCGTTCCCTCTCCGAGAGTCGAGCCTTTTGTGGAATCCGCGAGGGGATTCGGTGGGGAACGGGGGAATCTTGCGAGGTCGAGCAGATTCTGAGAATCGCTCGCGCCGTCCCCGGTCGGCGGGACGAGGATGTCGAATGCAGAAAAATTAGAGGACGGAAACGTTTCCTCGCAATAGGCGATATCCACTCACGATTCGAGTTTTCCCCTTCGCTGCCTATCTTCTCCATCTTTAGCTATCGCTCCGTCGATCGCTTATCAAGAACAGCGCCGTCTGGTGAGACGTACTCGAAGCCGTACAGCCGGTGGCCGCATTTTGTTTACACTATCAGCAGCAGCAGCACTGGGGTGTCCACAGGTGATCGTCGGATCTCTCTGACGCGGGTAAAACAGCATTCCGCAAATGTTTCGGCGGACCGTAGCGGCTCTCGGCGCACAATGGCCGCGGCGAATGGAGACTCGTCGGACAGCTGCTCATTTCACCTTCACACCGAACCAGACTCAGCCTCCGGTGCAAGGTCGGTAGAGGGCTTCTCCATCCGTCACAGGGACGGCTCCGACTGGGACCCCCGTGACCCGGCGACCGGTCCGTTCGCGGTGTATCCGTCAGTCTCGATTGTGGAAAAGACGGAAAGACTGATTGGGTTCCGGGTATGGGATGTGAATACCTAATCGAATCAATGTGTTCGGCAGGGAACTCGGAGAAGCTCAACATGTATCAGAGTATAACTAGTGCCCTGGACATCGCGCTGAGTAAAGACCCGACGGCAGGTAGGAGAGAGTTCGATTGTTTTCCCGCGTCGGATCCGATGCCCTCGACGGGGATGGAGAGAAATGAGAGAGGCTTGCTCCAGACGAATACACGTTCCAGGAGTGAGAACGCTCCAGGGAAAAGTTTCGCTATGGAGCCGAACCGAGACAGCCTCGATGTACTAGATCGACGGTATCAGATGTCATGAGCGTTTTCTAATCATTGCAGTGATTTTCGGAGAAGATGTGGCGTTCGGGGGAGTATTCCGCTGCACTGTGGGCCTTCAGGAAAAATATGGGTCCGACAGAGTTTTCAACACTCCTCTGTGCGAGCAGGGAATCGCCGGCTTCGCAATCGGCGTCGCGGTCAGCGGTTCAACGGCTATCGCCGAAATGCAATTCGCTGATTACATTTTTCCCGCTTTCGACCAGGTGAGACCGGGCCAAAGATAGATTCCTCCTCCCGAGGTTTAATGTCACGGGGACCGCGTCCTGGCATGGAGGACATCGCGTGTTCCCTCCCCGCTTCGTGTGATGGAAGTATTCTCCTTTGGATATAAGTTTCCTTTGTCGATGTCCCACCGATCACATAGATTATTTCTACAGATTGTTAATGAAGCGGCCAAGTTTCGATATCGTACCGGCAATCAGTTTGACGTCGGCTCCTTGACGATCCGAACTCCGTGCGGGGCCGTTGGTCATGGCGCTCTGTACCATTCCCAGATGACCGAGGGGTATTTCGCTCATTGTCCGGGTCTGAAGGTGAGCCGTGTTCTCGATGGTTCTGCTGGCCCGGTCCGGCATTCGGTACAGTCAGGTCTCGATATCCCAATGCGTCACCGGTCAATTCACTTCCATGTAATATTTCTCCTGCAGCTAGTCATCCCGAGAGGTCCGACCCAGGCCAAGGGTCTTCTACTCTCATGCATAAGGGATCCCAACCCTTGTATATTTTTCGAACCGAAAATTCTCTATCGATTGTCGCAAGAAGAAGTTCCCGTGGACGACTTTTCCATACCGTTATCCCAGGCGGAAGTCGTTCGACCCGGTGAGTGAGGCTGAAGACCCGAGAATTAGATGAGGCATTGACACGGATGTGAATTTCCCGTTCTAAACTACCACAGGCAAGGATATCACAATCGTCTCGTGGGGTACGCAAGTTCACGTGGCCAACGAGGTTTGCGATCTGGCGGAGAAGGAGGGGATCGAATGCGAACTCATCGATCTACAGACCATTCTGCCCTGGGATAAAAAAACCGTCGCCGAGGTAACGGACGAGCGGGTATCTCATTCACTTACTCATTTCGATCATGACCATACGCCAATTTCACTGCTGCATATCGCTCGAGAAGCCTCAGCGCAGAGAAAACGCGCCTCCATTTCTTTCGAAAGCATTTTTACCCGATTTCAGTCCGTCAAGAGAACCGGACGGCTGATCGTCACTCACGAAGCCTCGCTCACCGCCGGCTTCGGCGCGGAAATCGCCGCATCGATACAGGAAGAATGCTTCCTGTATCTGGAATCTCCCGTGAAGCGGGTCACCGGTTATGACACCCCGTTCCCGCACGTCTTCGAGCCGTTTTACCTCCCCACGAAGTGGAAGCTTCTGGACGCCGTCAGGAAATCTCTCAAGTATTGACACTCGTCGTTAGAAGGCTTTATCCATTGACCATAATCATCCCAAAGACTTGGGAAGAGCTTCTTTGGAACTATGAGTCTTTTCATCTTTGTGCAAAGGACTGAAGTTTTACAGACTCAATTTTTACCGATGGACTGACAATGAGTAGCGGCATTGTCTTATGCAATAAAATGTTTTTTACTGTTCAAGCGCTCCCTGAACTCTGATCGGCTAGCTCATCGTCCGTGGGACGGGATAAGGAGCGGGGCGGGAGGGCGATGAAAAGGAGTCTTTCAAAGACCATCAGGAACAAATTTTATTTACAGAGTGTTCGGGGTGAATGTCCGGAGATTATATTATCACAGTCTCAGCTTCGGTATAAATTGTCGATGATGTTGAATAGAACGGAGTTCGTATAGATCAAGGTTTCGTTTTGCTGGATTTCCGCCGAAACCTGATTGATTCTCTCATTCAGTTCAGCCTCCGAGGGTTTTATGTTCATTTGCGACAAAGTTTCCAACAGGAGACTCCTCTGTTCCGGGGAGACTTTCTGCGCGACCAGAGCCGCGGCGTTGACGACGCGAATTATTCGAGATCCCCTCGAGTATTTCTGCAAGTGTTCCATGAGAACCGACAGGTAATCCTCACATGTATCCTCCTCGGCATCGCCCAGGAGTTTAACGATCACGACAGCCGCGTGTTCGCTCTGTCGCAGAGTTTCTGCGACATTCGGGATGAAAGAGACGTTCTCGCAGAATAATTCGATTATCATGTGTTGGATCTCTTCCAGGTAGCCTTCGACGGGCAGGACTAGTCGTTTAGGGAATTTGCAGAGAAGTCTCGACAAGAGTTCGAAGTACCGTTGAGGGTACTTGGATTCGAGAGTCTCGAAGTAGGTGTGCAGCAACGAGTTCGCGACCGTTGAGGCTGCCAGAGCCACCCGTCTGTAGTGTTTCATGCTCGCAAGCGAGGAGACCATCCGCTCGAGATATAGGTCTCCCCTCGCGTCAGAGGAGAATGTCTCCCCCAGGAGCATATCCAGAGTGGGTTTTATCGCATCGACGACATCCTGCCTTAATTTGTCATGTGGGGCGATCAGAGCGGCTGTAACGGCCGGACAGAGGAGCAACTTCCGGAATACGTGCTCAAAGTTCTCCTCGGTGATGCTCGCTGCCAGAACTTCAGTGAGGTCGATGTGTTTGGGGAAACGAGCGAATATCTTCAAGTAGCCGGGGAAGTTGTACTGCACGTGGCGGGCTATGTTCTGTAAGTTGCTCCTCAGGAACTCCACGACAGTGTGGGCATTACTGGTGTTGGATAGCGCGGCGGAGATGATCGACGATACGCTCACATTAGCCAGCGCCACGCTCCTCTGAGGGTCTTGCGAGAATTTGCAGCAGAAGGACTCGACTTGTAGACACAGGAGAAAATCGACGCTTTTTATCTTGTTGACGACTTTAATCGCCCAGCTCTGCTGAGATTCGTCGTACGTGCACAGCTCGTTGAGGCACTGGACGGCTTGGCAGAGAACAGTCGCGTTTTCCGTGGCGTTTATTTGCATGGCGAGCTCGACCACAGCCGCAGAGTACTCCATGGTGGCTTCGAAGAGGGCGCTTTTCTTAGGGTGGTTCTCCGAATGACTGACCCCCAGCCAGACCGGGAGGAGAGAAAACGTTGCAACATTCAGAAACTGATCAGAAGTGTGCGACCGTACTTGGTTGCTAGCGGTGAAATTCTTCAAGCTTGGATCGTTGAGCCAGAGCGGAATGATTCCTATGATGGTATCCTTGGCTTGAGGAGACACTCTGTCGGGGGAAATCTGCGCCAATTGGGTATAGAAGCAGAGTATGCTACGCTTTGTGATCGAATTAACTTTCGGGTCCTTCAAAGCATCCAGGAGTCTGCTGTCGACGGCTGAAAAGTCTTTGATCGCAACGAACAGTAACGGGAGCAGCAATTCGATCTGGGGTATGCTTAACGATGGGAGAACGCATTCGAGCTGCTGCTGGGAAATGAAATGCTGCAGGACGGTCAGAGCCAGCTGCTGTTCAGCGGCGGGTGTCTGCTTGTCGAGGAGCACTGACAGCAGCATATCAGCGACTTCGACAGATTGCGGTAGATATTTGGTGTCGCACTCGAGGCAAGCTCTGTGTAGTCGTAACAAGCTTTCTTTGGTCAGCTGCTTCGGTAAATTCTCCAAGACCTGCGCGAGGTTGTCATGTCGGATCGACGAAACCACCGAGAGCGTGTCCTCCTCGCGTGTCGAACTCGAAGATATCGACATTGTGCGCTGAAAATCGTGAATCACCAGGTTATGAACGACGTCTCGGATTGTGAAAATGAAATCGAATAATTCCAGGTGTCCAATCGTTTCCCGCTCCCGTATCGATTGAGAATAACTTTCGCAACCCTCTCGAGAATCTAGCTCTTGAGAATCCCCAGACTCTAGCGATGGGGGCCCAGCCGCTCGGGCGGGACCAGCGTAGGCACGAGGGAAAAAGAGCTGTGGATGTAATTTACACAGAGAGAAATTTTATTTTAACAGATACTGAAAGTAAATCAACAGAATATACAACAGTAGGCATCGGCCGTCTCATTCTCTCCTGTGTAATCTCTTCTCTCGTTACTGTAAGAATCGCGGATGGATGAAGGTTCCAATGCCAAGATTTCACCGCCGGCTCGGGATCATCTCCTGTGACTCTACTTCTCGACAGTGACCACAGTAATGTTGAGGGCTGTCGAAAGAAAACCGCGGTCCACTGAGCTGAATTTAATCAATCTCGAACCTTCGAGCAGTAGAAATGATCGAGAGTTACGTGAACGAGCTCGGTAAACAGTTATTTAAAGCCAACCACCGCCGCAGTTGTGATCGTATGCAACTGCCGTCATATCATGGATCGTTCTCATTGTAGTTACTTAACGTTATTCCTCAACAGAAACTTTGCCTCAAACGTAACTAAATCTAGCAAACAGTAGAAATTCCTCCTCCAAGTTCCAAGCAGACTTTCCAGTCGCAGAGAGGATCTACCTAGCTGACTAGCTGACTACAGATATTGTCACTGGCATGGAGAAAAGTTGAACTAAAAGCGTTTCATGTCTGCTTTTCTCTCTCGCAATCTGGTTTGCTTCTGTATCAGCTACGCTCAGGTCATACTGGAATGGGTTAGAGATCAGTCTGAGATTCCTAGAGATGATGTGATTGAGTTAACGTGGACTTCGTCGATCAGTCTCTGCGTTTCCGTTTCGGCTGTCGACGTACCTTCCCCTCAACGCTCACGAGCCCGCCCCCACCATGATCTTTCTCCCCCCCCCGCCCTCCTTGACACCCTTGCCCAGCCATTTCTTCCATCGAGAGGGAGCGCGGGACTCTTTTTCAACCTTTTCGATGATTCCTCCTCCCACACCGTTCTTCGGTCTGAACGCCCAGCGTCCCGCTGCTTCCGTTCCCTCCCAACGACCACCCTCGATCCCGCCGTCCAGATCGATGAATTAGTCGAGATCGCAGCTCTGAGCTCTAGCACAGGTCACCGGACTCCTGCAGCTGGGCTCGGATTCTCGAGAGGATTTCCGTATTCCATTTGTCGAAGCGCGTGACGCTCTCGTAGTCGGCAACCGCGTTCTGGAAACCTTCGAGGTCCTGATCCTCGAGTTTGTTGGCGAGTGTCTTGACGAGCTTGTATTCCCGCGAGTCCTGGAACGCTGGGTACATTTCACAGTATTTGGTGATCGCCTGAGTGGCGTTCAAACTGTCGATACAGAGATGACATATGGCGGCCTTGAAAAAGTAATCCTTCGCGCTCGACTTGAGCAAAGCGTTGTCGACAGCGGCCCTGCCAACCTCTTCGTAGATGAAAATGGATTTTTCGTACTTCTCCAACATCGCGCTGTGTTTGGCGACTTGCAGAAGGCACTTGTTTGCCGTACTGTGCGCCTCTTCGCCTTTGTAGAAGTCGGCAGCCTGCTCGTAGTGGTAGATCGACTTTTCGAAGTCCTGGATCGTCTCCTCGTAGATCTCTGCGATCGCTTGATGATTCTTAGCGGCCATGGTGAACCGTCCCATGTCGGTATAGATCTCGTTGCCTTTTCGAAGACACTCGATCGCTTTGTGGGGCTCGGTCCGCTTGTAACAGTGGGAGGCTTCTGTGTAGAGAGTCGCGGCTTCGTGTTTGTTGCCAACCTTGAAGTGGAGCTCTGCGCTTTTCGAGTACGCAGAACCGCCCGCCGACCATTTTTTTGAGAGTTTGAAGCTGTTGGCTGCTTTCGAGTAGAGCTCGCACGCGTCGATGATCTTCGATTCGGCATTGAACATCGAGCCGAAAAATCCCTGGGCCGACTTGAGTTTTTTATCCGCGTCGGCCAACAGCTGCATAGCTTTCTGCTCGGCGTCGGCAGGCATCTGCAATTCAGACAACTGGGTTCGTTCGACTCTTCTCCCATTGGGTTGCGGGCAAGGGCTGTCTAAATACGACAACGACCGATTGACCAACCGACCAACCAACTAAAAAGGAAGGAAGAATGAACTCAGTCGAATCAATAAGTTCGAACGAAGCTTTCTCGGGAAGTGGGGCTTCAGCACCAGGAAAACAAAAGAACGGCTCTAGAGCATCGAAGTCCTCGGGATCGATCGAAACAGAATACCCAAGGGGACGACGATTCACGGCGTGCGGTTCTTATCTACGTATCCTGATTCAAAAATGATTGCACTGCTGTAGCGACAATGATTATCGCACGATTATTATAACAATAGCGATAATAATCATCATCAACTCCAATATGCGCTGAGCGATTGCGGGCTCCCGGAAGCTGGTCCGCTATCACGGATAAGCTCAATGGATCAATCCGCTGAACTCTCGAAAATCGTTCCATCTACATCGCCAGTATCGATATGGATAGAAACCTCATGAATTCTTTCATCGAGACTCATCGACAGCACAAATATGGCCCAAGCGCTGCTGGAAGCAGGCTCGGCCAAGCTGAGACGTACTTCGATGTTCCAGAGGGCGATGACTTCCAGAATAGCCGAAGCCTTTCGCTGGCGCCTCGAACGGGAAACAATCCGCGAAAAGGGCTTGGACTCGAGAATCCGTGTCTCTCTGGGTCAGGAGTCACAACAAGGGCGGAGAAGAGGAATGGGCGTTTCGTGCAATACTCATCGTGACCAAGTTTCGTATCGAAGCATGCGACGCTCTAAAACTAATTCCCGAAAAGCGCACGTAAGTCAACGGGGAGATGGCGAGGAAACGGCTAACGTCGAAAGAAACTCACCGTTAGCTCTTTGACAACTCAGCTGACAATACACATCCGATGAAACTACAGCAGTAGTGAGAGGGGGACGAGCGAGTGGGAAACACACACAGTCCGGAGAAACGGAGAGCGTGCGGTTCGCGCATTTCTCGGCGCGAAGTAGATCCTCGAAATCTCGGAATTGGTGATCTCATTGGATTTCCTGGAGGCCGACGAGAGCCTCGACTGAGAGTTTCTTCCCGTATGTCGGTAAACCAGAGCTTGAATCCGTTTTCGCTCGGGAAGGTTCCGGAATGGAAGCAATGAAACCACTGCGCTGACGTTAAGTTCGGAGATCTCGTCTATTGGCGCTAGTCGATCCGCTCAGCGCTTAGCGAGGGTTCCAATGGAGAGAGAGAACTGCTCCTGCTCCGTGATTCTCTGTCGAATAAATTCGATTCTTTTCATCCTAGATTTTTCACTCGCGAGTGCCAGAGTCGTGAGTCACGCATCGCTTCCCTTGTCGGAGGGCGAATGCTGGGATGTTTAGAAGTGAACAACGGGGCGAGAACCCGGAAAGCAATCCTGGAGATTTCGAAGTTTCTGCAAAATCCAGATGCTCACCGAACTCCGCCAATTGACCATATTTCGCTTGATTTTCGACATTTGTGAGCAGAAACACGCCGGCGTCCCGAATACCGAACCTTGCGGGAGAGGGTAGGAGAACGGAGCCAGGTTTCCGGATGCCTGTAAAAGCGCTTCATCCTATTCAGTCCGAAAGTCCACTTCGGTGGCAACGAACCCCTCCGCGTGATCACCGTGCATTTCCCCTGGGTGCCATTGTCACGCGTAACGCGGGTTAGCGGCGCATGACTCGTGGAGCGTGAATCGCTGACATCTGAACGAAGGAAAAGTCACATCGGTTCTGCGCGGAACGATATCACCGGTCGCCAAAAATGATTTTCGTAGACAGCCACTACCCACCGTAATTGATGATCTGATCTGGGAAAATTTCAAAGAGCGGCTCCGATGTGTTCCGATGTCGCAGCTTTAGGTAAACTTGTCCATGCCTTCCCGGGGGAATCCCGAACTTCTTGGTTCGATTCGCGGATTCTACATCGAGTCGATCCCTCAAGAACCAAAACTACAGTTGACATGCAACTTGCTCTCACTCGATTCGATTGGGAGCTGAGCCGTGATACCGTCTACCGTCCCTCCTATGTGAGCAGGATTCGAGGCCGCGGCGCAGCCTCGGTATTCTGCGGGCTCGTTTCGCCTTGTAGCGATCTCGGTTGGTACTGGCGGGCCTCGCGCATGATCTGCTCGATAACGGGATGGAAAACGCGAGGATGCTTGATTTTGTAAACTTGTAAGATATTTATTGTTCATGGCGGCAAGCAAACTTTTTGCCGGAACGAGGAATGACGGTTCAGAGGTTGAAAAGCCGTTGCTCCCCACGATGGAAATCGATTCCTTCACTCTCGGGACGCTGATCCTCCAACAACTCGCTGAGTCTCCGATGAGCAAATGAAATGTCCGAATGCGTGAAAAAAACCGAACAGGAACTGTTTTGCTCCAAACTCTCTGACAGAAGACGATTAGAGATATATATGGTCATTTGGGTACGTTTCTCGATGATGATCGAGGGAAAAAGATAATGACTTGAACAGGGATTGAACGTTTTGTTCTAGTGCGATTTGACAATATTGTGTCATGTTCCGTTCGCGGGTCAGTGAGCTTAGGATTTCCATTCATCGAAAAGTTTACAGATCTCACTGAAAATTGCGTCCTTATCGTTGCAGTTTGCGTCGATGCTTCTGACCATGTCTTTGGCTTCGTAATACTTGATGATGGGCATCGTGTCTTTTTGGTAGGTCTGGAAACGTTTTTTCAACGATTCGAGGTTATCGTCGGAACGACCGCTACCGGCCTGGCCTCGCTTCAAACAACGCTCGGTTGCGACCTGTAATCATAGCGGGTCAAGCTGAGCGTAACAATCGCAGGAGGACGACGGATGACTCCATGAGACAGCTAATAATTCACGGGCGAAGTAGAATCAATTCAACCATATCGACGATATCGGTGAAGGGCTCGACCCGGATCAGAGAGCCCGCGGAACCAGTAGAGATGACTCACCTCCTCTGTGCAGGAGAGAAGGAGAACGTAAACATTCTTTCACTTTGTCTCCCATTTGCTTTTGCCACCCGTCGAGATTGTCTCGGTTCCTTGGGAAGCCGTCGATGAGAAATCGATTCTTCCCGCTCTCCTTCATTGCTTTCTCGATCAGCGAGCAGGTAATTTCTACCGGGACGATGGTTCCGTTCCTTATGTGACCTTCGATCAAGTCACCGTATTCGGAACCGGGTGTTGAGCGCTCGGCGCGGAGCAGGTCTCCGGCTGACAGATGAACGAAATCGAAAGTCTGCTCAAACGATACCCTCCGATTAGAATCGAGACTGAACCAGACTCCCAGACTATTAAAAATAAGCACCATGATCCCGTTCCTCAACCTAAAATAGTATATACATCTTCGTCCTCTAGGAAGAATTCCCTGGGAATCACAGAGGAGTTTCTTGACGTCCTCGTCGGTTTTTTCATCGAGAGAGTACCGCACCTTAACAATGTTGGCGCATTGTGTGCCCTTGCCAGATCCCGGAGGACCAAGAACGAAGACTACGTTTGGTGATCCGGCCATATTTCTCGACTTCTGGGAGTGTATAAGCGAACTCAATGAACGCCTGCAAAATGAATTCAGGATTTCAGTGCGAGAAGGACGTTCCCGAGCGAGAACGATTTCCGCTGGGAATCCCAAGCAAAAAATAACAGTTTTAAGAAAAAATGAGAATGTGCACCACGATCGCTCAGTTCCTTTGAGCTCTATCTCGAATTTCCGGACTCGAATTCCGTACCGCCGGAGCGCGATACGCAGTGAAAACGATATTTCTGCGATGAATGTAACCCCTATATTTACAGGTTTTTATTCAGTGATAACAGGTCGACAAGGAGGAGCGCACTCAGAATCCTCCACAGTTTTCAAAATCCGTATTTTTTCTGCGTCTCCCTCTTCGTCATGCGATTTGTGGCCCATTGATTTTTCAGCTCGTTCTCTCGAGCTTTCGCTTGGAATGCCAGATGCGTTATGTGATGCTTTGATTTGTGTAATCGACTCAGCTCGGGACCCTCTTTGAGCGATGGTCGAGAATCTTCCACGGTGAGATTTTTGGAAAGATTCGACCGAGCTTCGGCGGTGAAATCGGCAGCGTCGATGGAGAAAATCTCAATCTTCTCCTGCCTTCGTCCTCGAAGTTTCTGCAGAGCTTCCTCGGGGATATCCTGCGAGCCGGAGGCGCTCACAGCCGGTAAGGGCTCGGGCTCGGCGGCCGGTTCGAGATAGGTTGGAAGCACCGGGCCCACTTCTGGACTTGGGGGTCGCTTCTCTCGAGGTTTGATATCCTCCGCGGTAATGAGCTTCTTCAGTTGCTCTTCGGATAATTTTGGTTCCTCGAAGCTGAAGAAAGTCGACGGTGCGTCGCCGTCGTCATCATCGACTTCAGGGCCCGGCGCTGCAGCTTGCAGAGGAGCTTTCGGTTTGGGCTTCGGTTTTGGGGGAAGCGGTTTCTTGCCCAGACTATGAGGTGTCAATTGGGTGAGCTTTGTCACCGAGCCCTTCGCGATCGGTGCCGAAGACGGGGGCGGCAACATTTTCAAAAGACTTGAACCAGCGGAACTTTTCACGACGCGTTTCTTGGCCAACGGCTCATCGTCGTCATCCTTGTCGAGCTCTGACAGCTTCGGGATGAAAATCTGTCGTTTCGAGGGCTTCGAAACCGTTTCGACCTTATCCTCAAGTTCAGGAATTATTTCAGCCGGGTCTTCCCTCTTCGGAGCCGGCAGTGAGGAAAACAGAAACAGAGCAGGTCCCGCATTATCTGTGGAGCTCGGCACCTCGGGGAAGCCGAAGTCATCATCGTCGTCTACGATGGAATCTATCCCGGACGCCAGATTCCCTTGCGCCTGCTCCCGCGCAGGTTCTTGTCGCTGTGGGACTTCATTCGAAGACTGTTCCTCTTTGCGCTCGTCATCGCTCTCGTCGGAGGAAGAAGCGTAGCCGGCCAATGCTTGCAGGGACATCGAGGAGGTTTATCGGGGGAAAATTCTCCGGGCCCCGCTAATCTCCAATTTTAAGAGGCGAACTCACCTTCGCCTACACTCTCCGGTGCCGATTCCGCTCGGCGAAGCTGTCAGAGACCTATCAACAGGCTTTCTACAAGTAGCTCAGCGTGTTATCCGCGGCGAAGTTTCCCGACACGTCCCAAGTGCCGTCGACGAGCGTCAAGTCACGGAGATGCTGGGCACGGAGAGCGAGGGAAGGTAGCGACAAGTGTTCTGTCTGAACAAATTCGGGCTAAAGATTCAGAACAATTGTTGAGCTAGCGGTGTATGGATACCTGACAAGGTTGAAAGTTTGTTGTTTCACGAGCGACGACGCGGGTATCCGCCAACATGAAAACATTGAGCCACCGGAAGTGCTCGTTCTTTTTGTCAACAAATACCGGAGCTCCTGCCGGCCTGAGGGATATTCCCGAGTCTGAGCAAATGTGAAATCCGGGTCGGAAGCTTGAATACTGACGGCTTCACCTAACACGGGAGGAGCTCCCACGGGAATGATTACTCGAATTCGGTAGAAATGGAACCGATAGTATCTAACTAAGCACATGCAGAGAGGTGCGGCGCAGTCGTAGACAATGATGTCGATGATTTTCGCCTGCTCAACGATTGGAATCAGGCTGTTGCACGTGAAGTCACCCCGATCTAAGTAATCTACAGAAGAGGTGCACATACGACCTCGGATCGATAACGGTAGGTTTTCCGATACACGGCCCCAGCAAGAGGCGACTGACGATTTGGATGGCTTCGGACAGGAGAGCCAAACCGGAAAGCAAAGTACAGCATGAGCTCCGACAATCGTTCATCAGTGAGACCGCGAGTTCAAAGGGTGGCGGTAGACGGAGCCTCCGGTCAGCGCGTGAAACATTCGGAATGTTCTTTCTAGAATGACGTTCGCCGCTTAAGTGCTGATGCTTGAATGATCGAGCTCTCCAACGCCCCCGAATCCGCGCACTTTCAGCAAAGATCATTGACACCATCATATCCACACTCTCCCTTGCATCGAATCCATAGCAGTTCCCCGGTATTTTTTTCGGGGAATCTTTTAGGGGTTCGAACGTGTGCAATAATTCGCGCAATCAAGAAGTTTTGTACCTAGAGCACGCCGTATTTATATATTACTCTGCGCGAGTTAATTTTTTCGGAGAAAAGTTTGATAGAGGGGTAGGATACAGAGGTCCAACTATAACATTGAGTGCGTGCTGCTGACGTGTGACCGGCACGGGGAAGAATCGAACTGTAAATGATTTCCTCGGAGGGAATTCTGGCCCTCGTGGCCATTGTGAGCACTGTGTCTCGAGGAACTCTGGGCAGCGATGAACATCGGCAGATCTCTCGCGTGAGGGGTATATCTCTACAGAGTGAGTAGTCCCCAATGATGGGCCACCGATCGAATTCGCCCCGGTCAGATAACCTTCCGCTTCGCTTGGAGCTCTCCGGGACGACTCTGAGGACTCGCGCGGACATGAATCACGTAGCATGAGAATAAGGCGGACGCGTGTTGAGTCGAGTTTCTTCCACAGTGAAAGCCTTCTACGACCCTCTCAAAGACTTCCAATGCCTCGATGGATCGATGAGGTTGCCCTTCTCGTACGTGAACGACGACTATTGCGACTGCCCTGACGGTTCTGATGAGCCAGGAACTTCGGCTTGTCCCAGAGGGAAATTCCATTGCGTGAATTTGATGCATTCCCCCTTGGACATCCCATCATCCAGAGTTAATGACGGACTCTGCGGTACGTTCATCGTCAGAGCCAGTGATTGGATCGATATAATGGCCGTGCTGGCTAGTCCACGTTGAAATGCAGTCCATAACTGATTCGTGTTTTCCGAGGACAGACTGCTGCGACGGAAGTGACGAATACGATTCCGGCGTTTCTTGTCCGAATACCTGCGATGAACTCGGACGGGCAGCTCGCGAGGAAGCTAAGCGCAGGGAAGAACTTATCAGTCAAGGAGGAAAACTCCGCCGTGCCCTGGTAGACGACGGAAAACAGAAGGTGCCTCCCCAACTTACTGCACCGGTTCATTGCTGCGTCAAAATATAGACAGGGTTTGCCGGAGTGATTTTGCCGCTCGTGGTAATGTTTTCTCCCGTGCAGGTGAACGAAGCGAAGCAAAAAATCGACGAGCTGAAGACCGAAGTCGAGAAGGCAAAGGCAACCAAGGACGAAAGGGACGCGCTCAGGAAAGAGGCCGAAGAAAAGGAACGGGTTCTGCTCGACGAGGAAGCCAAATCCAGACGAGAAGCCGAAGATCAGAACAAAGCGCAGGACGAACAAGGTGACTTTCCGAATTCTATCCGGACGAGGAGTGCGGAGCGTTAATAATTATCTTGGCATTCCGGAAATCACCTGTCCCAGAAAAAAGCGAAGTATGGTCATTTGATCCCGATATTTTCGCTGGTTCAAGATAAAGAACGAGTGAACAAATATGTGGAAGAGGACAAACTCCAAGCGGAAGAAGCATTCCACGACCTCGACACAAACGAAGATGGACTCGTAACCTATAGCGAGGTCATGAATTACCTCCAGTTCGACCAGAACAAAGACGGCACCGTCTCCGAGGACGAAGCAAAGGTTCGTGGGCTGATCTCGATTGTTAAGCTCCCTGGGGAGAAAATGATCCAACCTAACGGATCCAATTTTATAATTTTTAAATAATGATATTAATGATAATGAATAATCATCACAGTTTATAAGAGGCAATGCGGACACTTTCTTCGGAGCTCGACTAACTGAGATTCCTCTGGACTGTTTCAGTTCTTCTTGGCCTATCGAGAGGAAGTGGATTCGGAAGAATTCTCCGGCACAGCCTGGCCCCTGATCAAACCCGCGTGGCTGTTGCACAAAACGGCTCCCTTCCAAGACCCATCGGAAGCCGAGGGAGGAGCCGGAGCAGAAGCCGATGGAGAAGCCGACGGAGAAACCGAAACCCACGACGGCGAAAACCCCCCCCAGGACGAAGACTACGAGGAAGTCGACGAGCCCGAAGCACCATCGCCAGCAGCCTCAGCTGATGCTGAACGGGATCCTGCGGTGAAGGCCGCGGTGGAAGCCGCGGACAGGGCTCGACTCGCTTACCACGATGCCGAACGGAAGCATAAAGAAATCGAACAGGAGCTCGAGAAATTCGAGCAAATTGTCAGCGGAGATTTCGGAGAGGAGTCGGAGTTCGTTCCCCTCCGTGGCGAATGCTTCGAATTCGCGGAGAAGGAGTACATCTACAAAATGTGTCCTTTCGACAAGAGTTCACAGCGGTCAAAAGATGGCGGTTCCGAGACAAGCTTGGGCCGATGGGTACGATGGGAGCAACGCGACGGGAACAGATACGCGGCGATGAAATTCGAAGGAGGTGAGTTCGATTTCCATCCTTGTCGCGCAGTCAAGAATACTGATCCGAGAATCGAGTTCCCTCCGAGGGCGTCACGCATCGTCGTGTTTCCAGTCCTTTAATTGCGTTCGTTTCCGTCCTGAACAGGAACTGGCTGCTGGAATGGTCCGTCGCGTTCCACCGTAGTCCTCCTTCAGTGCGGGCTGAGCAACCAGTTGGTCTCAGCGACGGAGCCTTCTCGTTGTGAATACCAATTTGAATTCGCGACCCCAGCGGCCTGCGTCGCCGGTATGCCGATCGCGCCGCAGGGCAGCGGCGCCGCTTCGGGGACTGAGCACGATGAACTTTGAAGTACCGCACGTTTTTTAATAATTATATTTCCATGAGGCCTCGGACTGATCCTCAATGAAACGAATAAAGCGCGCGAAGTTGGCGTCTTTCATTGCGACAGAATTTATCTTCTATGCGCCTCGACATAATGTCGCTCCAATCTGGATCTCCCATCCGTCTACCGAGTTCCTCTCACGCCACAGCATTCCGAATTTCGTTGATCGGGCCCCCTCCTATCGCAAGCCTTCATAGTGCCTCCTCCACGTCCTTCACTCGACCGCAACGCATCCATACTCTGCGAATATTCCGAGGAGAGCTATGTGGAATCATCTTCTGCAGCTCCGATGCGATCGATTCTTCCGGAAAATCGGAATCCTAGGGGTGGAAAGGCATTCCAACAAGTGCACATGCGCTCAAAAGAAAAGTGAACGGAGACCTTGGTCAGCAACCGTCGTCCCCCACCTACTCCTTCGTTCGGCTCTGAAGCTCCAAGTTTCTTTTATTTGGAACCATTGATTGAGGGTCAGAGAGTGATTTCCGCTACAGTCGCGGTTTGCCTGATCTCACGATCACGAATTCGATTAGGCCTGTTCAGGCGGACGCTTGCGTGCCGTGAGGTTTGCACAGGACACTGAGCATAAAGCCTCTCTCGGGATTCACCAAACCACCTGACGAAATCAGATCTCCAAAGGTCACAGCGGGACATGCCGCTTATGAATGAGCATGATTTGAACGAATATTCCTACTCTGAGTCTCTGCTCCTCCTGTCGCGAGCCGCATCGGCAGCTCCGCTGTCATAAGCGATGTTGGTGTTGTTGTCCATTACAGTGGCTCCGCGTTCCAAACATCGCGAAAGTTTTTCCATCTATTTTCTGAGTCTGGACAGCTGCTCCACTCCGAGAGTCCAAGCGCTCCAAGGTCCAAGGTGACCCATGAACTTCTCTCGCAACAAGTTGCTCCCCTGACCGGTCCGGTGGCCTTTTCGAATCCGGATCTTAGCGCAGTAAGTTGATAGTTTTCACGGCTCGAGTACTGCGGGAACACTTCGTCTCGAGTCTAGAACTTATGTGTCTTGCAAGCTATCCTATCGCCCCGAAATCTGGATCTCGTACATGGGGCTAATGGAGTGAGCTCGAAACCGTTTGAAATCAGAGATGGTCGAAGGGAGCCTCGCATGAGGTGCCTCTATTTCGCCGATAAGCCGAATGTTGTTATCACGCCTCTGCGCTACAAAGGACAAAGAAAGTCCAATCGAGTACTCGAGCATCACTTGCAGAGCCCTGACGAGAATCGGGGGAAGAGGGGCGAGGGGGATCGGGGAGCTCTGAGGGAAACTTCTGCAAGCGCGGAGAAACAGTCCAGGTAAATAGGGTCGAGAGAATGGAGAGTACTGCAATGAGGCGCTCATGTAATCGTCGTTGACCATCAGGAGAACATAGAAGGCGAAAACCACGGATTGCTTGTGCGTGATTGTGGGAAGAATAAAGACGCTCTCACGTGGAACGTTCCTGTGGCTCCCGCAGCAGCAAATAAAGAAGGGTCCTCCACTACAATCTCGAGCGACGCCAACGAGAGGCTCCAGAATGTTGGTGTGACACCATTTGACACTCGAGTGCCCCAAGAAGGAGGTGACGATTAGCGCACCGAATTGGACCGCGGAAGGTTCCACGAGCCGCCATTCGTCCCCGGTCACCTGACATCCGATTGACAGTTCCTTGAAGGATTAGGTCAGCCGTCGAACCGGTGGGATTAAAACCCGAATGTCCCATGAGTGCATTCACTGAATTCACCGGCAGGCCATGGGGATGTTGGCGGCGCGGCGGCGGCGTCTTTGACACAGGAGAGAACGAGCAAGCGGCCTGGCGAGGCTGAGACTGACTGACCGACCGAGCGGACGACGAATACGATCGAATTAAAGAACGAATCATCCCACAATCTAAACATTGCTCCGCAATAAGCCTCTACAGACCTATCCGCAGTCGAGAGACAGCTGAGCAGCGGAGTCGAGCCATGGAGTCGGCGTCGAGTAGTTCCAGTTTAGACAGCGAGGGAAACCAGCACAGACATGACTGCGGCCGGGTCTGGAATGGAATGTCGGTGGGGATGAGTATTGAGTGTTTATTCCTCGCTTCAAACACCAACGATCGTGCTGGCGAACCCTGCCGAAGCGAGAGAAGCGGTGAGGACGACGCCACCGACAGCAACGACTGAGTCAGGAGAGTTTCAGTGTCGGCACCGAGTTCACCGTGCACAAATTTCTCTCGATCGGAGAACCAGTGTCGACGTTGAGCGAGTTCACCTGTCGACGACTGAGCGCGGTCGGCCCCGTGACTCCGGAGTCGCAACGGAACTCCAACTCACCTCATCGGAGCTGTCGATGGTTCTGTTGTCTTCGTCACTGCTCCCCTTTCCCGTTGTACTTCAAAGTGACGTTCTTGGCGCTCCGTCCTGAGAGTCTGGCGGCGGTGTTGTGAATCTTCTGTTGCGTATGCGAAGGACGAGGGTCGCTGCTCGATGAGTTTCTCCAACGGCCGCCGAGGCCGCCGGCACTATCACTCTCACCATTGCCACCGCATGTGAGGTTCTTGACGTGAGAGTACGTGTGCTCGGGTGTACACCGCACAAAGCCCGGCGCGACCACTTCGATAGAATAGCTTGTCAGTCTTGTCTTCCGTAACATACGTCATTCTCGTGTATAGCTCTGACGTCTAACCAGAATTTATCGTTGCGTTCTCGATTGATGTAGTGGACTTGTGGTAAGGTGGTTGAGCTGAGTGTGGCGAGTGGGTGGCGGTCACGATTTCTGTTGCCGCCGTATTAGACCGACCTGACGATATCTTGCCTTTTGCGCTAGCCTAGCTTTCTCGGCCAATTACGATCGCGTCCGGTGTCGAGGACCAACAAATGCTCCGAACTCCTCCAAGAGGATTCGCCTACGATGTTCGATCTCCGTCGCTCGACGCTTGGGTAGTTGTCAACACCTCGTGCCGTGTCGCTGCACTAGATATCGCTGGACGTCTCTTCCTACCCACCTACCCAACTGGCTGCCTGCCTACCCGGCTACCAGACTGTCTGCCTACTCGATCGTCGCTGCCAAGCAGGCTGGGAGGACGGGCAAGCCGCGTTCGTCGACGACGACGACGTCGTCGTCAATATGCTGCTTTCTTGGAATTGATGATAGTTGTGGTGTTTTGCTGCTACACTCTCCGATTGAGAGAATGGTCCTCTGTCGTCGCCGAAAGTGAGGTCTAATTCTGCTTGAATCTTTTTCAGATGGACGCGAGATACATCCCGGCTCTCCGACGACTCGTGCCGCCGGATCATCGGGCCGTTGGATGCGTCCGATGCATGATCTCGAGGGGCCGGAAACGGACACCGCAAGTTTGCGTGCTCGTGGAACATATGCAAGAGCATTGCGTCCTGATATGCGCGGAAGAGGGAGCCCTCCCGAACGCAACCCTCAAGTCGGACTCGCGCTTTCCGATCAACGTAGATTTCAGAATTGACATAGGTGAGTAGCTGGACGCTTCATCTCCTCCCATCGACTAAATTCTCATCGTCGAGTCAGAAATTCGTGTACTCGAATCCGGATGGGAGACAGATCCCTCTCTCTCTCCTGTTGCGAGGAAAACGGCGTCTGAGATCCCTGTCTGCCAAATCTTCTGGAATTGTTCCCCTTCGGAGGCTGAGACGCGTTTTCTTCATTATTTTAGAACCAGTCAGCACGGTGGGAGGTTCCCGAGTCATCACAGCGAACCTTTCGTATAAGCGGAAGAAACTCATCTTCGAGGCCGACTACGACGATACCGCCGACCGTTTCGTCAAAGAGATCAGCAAAGCTTTCGAGAACTCGAAATACAGAAATACGCCGGCCTCGGACTACCTCTGGGTGGAAGTCTATAAGAACAACAGCAAGTGAGTTGACTCAATCGGAGTGATTCAGTAGCTTTTGTGCCGCCGCAGTAGCATTCATGAGTGACGCTCGAGAAGGATCGTTGTAGGAACAGAGAATCGAACAAATTCACCACGGAGCTATTTCCAGATTTTTCCTCGACGTCAATCCCGAGGACGAGGACGATCTCGGCGAGGAGAACAAGGCCTCCAGGGAATGCATGGTCAAGTGTCTCATGCAGGAACGAGAGGATGAGTTCACTGTGCTTAACGAATTTAGGTGAGAGCGATGACCAGGCTTCCACCGAATTCGAAGCATGTGTGATACATTTTAGTTTGATGCGTCACTCGGATTGCGGAAGAGCCCCGCGGTCGAAAGTGAGGCTCTGCGATCGTTCACCACGTCCCGCGTTCCTTCGTCGATGACCAAACCATTAATACAATTTTTCTCCATTCGGATCATTTCAGGATTTTCACTGGGACCTGGAACGTCAACGGAATGGCGCCTCCGGAGTCCCTATCGGAATGGCTCGCGAGTTCCGCGCCGAACGAGCCACCGGACGTTTACGCGATCGGTTTCCAAGAGCTGGACCTGTCGAAAGAAGCATTTGTTTTCGCGGACTCGCCCCGGGAAAAAGAGTGGCTGCTCAAAGTGAAGGAGAGCTTGCATCCGAAAGGTCGCTATAAAGAAATCAAAACAGTACGACTCATCGGAATGATGCTGTCGGTATTCGTGGAAGAGAAGCACGCACCGTTCGTTGCCAACGTCGACTGCAATTCTCTGGGCACTGGAATCTTAGGCATGATGGGCAACAAAGGTGGCGTGGGTGTACGGCTAGACCTGCATTCGACGTCGATCTGCTTCGTGAATTGCCACCTGGCAGCTCATGCGGAGGAGCGCGAACGACGAAACCAGGATTTCAACGATATCCGGAACAAACTCTCGTTCAATCAGATGCGTCCCGCGAAGTCTGTCAGCGAGCACGACCAAATCTATTGGATGGGGGATATGAACTACCGCTTGCAAGACACGACGAAACAGCACGTCGAGCAAGCTTGCGCCAACAACGACTTCAGCAGTCTCTGGGAAAGGGATCAGCTGCGAGACCAGCAAGCGAAACGAATCATCTTCATCGGTTTCGAGGAAGGCCCGCTCAACTTCAAGCCAACGTACAAATACGACGTGGGAACGAACCAATGGGACACAAGTGAGAAAGCTCGCGTACCTGCCTACTGCGATAGAGTTCTCTGGCGCGGGAACAACATTCGGCAACTCTGCTACAAGAGTCATGATAATTTCGTGATCTCCGACCATAAGCCCGTTCTTGCCGAATTCAGTTCAGGTCAGTCAAGAGAATAGATCGTATGGAGGAAATCGAAGGCGTTACGCTATTCGAATACATCGTAGGGAATTATTGAGAGTCTTCCGCATGTTCTCGGTCGGAAGGATCTGTTTAGGAGAATTGTTCACCGAACCTTGCCCGTAGGGATCCGAGTCGTCGACGCAGTCAAGCGCAAAGAAATCTACCAGGAGCTTATGAAACAACTGGATAAGGAGGAGAACGATTTCATGCCTCAAGTCACTGTCGACGAACACTACCTCAACTTCGGACGAGTGCATTTCTACGAACGGGTTCAGAGGTCGTTTAAAATAACAAATACCGGTCCAGTAATCGTGAGATTCTTATTCAAAGAACAACCCAAGGGTAGGCGCTACGCTAAAGATTGGCTCAAAGCGGATCCTCACAACGGCACACTGAAGAAAGGCGAATCGGTGAGCATGAAAAAAGAGCACAGTTCAAATGTCTCGCGCTCCTCCGTGGAATGGCATTCGTCACCTGTCTCCCGGGTGCCTAGATTCCGAAGCGGACAATTCCAAAAATTCTCAATTCCGTTTCCGCAGTGTGACATCACCCTGGAAATCCTAGTCGACCCAGCGTCGGCTTCGAAACTCAATATGGGCGAGGAGAAAATGAGTGAAGTTTTGGTTCTTCATCTGGTCGATGGCAAAGACATATTTATATCGGTCGACATGGAATATCAACACAGCTGTTTCGGCTGTTCCCTGGAAGCACTCGTTCGCCACATGACACCCATAGGACTGCTGCCGCAAGAAACTTTGATAGCTCTCGTGAGTACTCCAAGATTCTCGATGGTGACTGAACGACGAACAGAAGCGGATAATGGATGCGTGCGAGCATGACAGATCAGACCTGGAATCAACCGTTCCCAAAAGAAGCGTGGAACCAATGCCTGAGCTAGAGCGGGAAGCAGAGATGAGGCGTTATCACTCCTCAACCGTCATTGTAGGAAACGGACCCTGTGAAGAACGCCGAGCTTGGTGTACCGTTCGAAACCCCGACTGAGCTCTGGATTATCATGGATGCACTTCAACGGAAAGGTCTCAGTGGTGGGAATATCTTCGGGAAATCTGGAAGTCAAGTCGAGATTCAGACTGTTCGCGAGGCCCTGGACACAAAGAGGCCCGATGGACAGCTCGATGGTAATTGTCTCGAGATGAATTTGGTATTTCTCGCTCTAAGAAAAGCATCACGCGGTAGGCGAGAAAATTGCCCCAAATGACGGTCGACCCGTTGACTGACACTGGTATCGTTGCAGTGAGCGTCCATGCGGTTGCCGAATGTCTCCTCCTGTTCCTGAGCGCCCTACGGGAACCAGTTATTCCCTACTGTTTCTTCAAAAAATGTTTAGATTCATCGGTGACCTACACTCAAGCGAAGAGTGTGATCCAAGAACTACCGAAAGTCCACCGAGATACATTCCGTTACTTGGTGCTATTTCTACAAGAGCTGTTGCAAAAGTCTAAAAGACTGGAAGTTAACATTCTCGGTGAGTCGACGAAGGACGATTTTGCATTCCTTCGGTGAGCGGATTGCTCGCCTTGCTGGCGGTGCGGCTTTGAGCTGCCTCGGCTAATCAGAATGCCATTGTTTTCGTTTCAGCCACGATCTTTAGCGCCGTAATGATACGTCCTCCTCAGGACGGTCAGATGACCCCCAGCAAGGAGCGTATGAGATCTGTATTCCTCTACCATTTTCTTGTCAATCATTGCGAAGTTTGAGCCGAACGTGGAAAATAGATCCATCTCATCTTCAACTTCTCCGGATTCGCGAACACGGAAATCCTTCGTGGGTTTCTTAGGCGTCCAGGACCTGGAAGCTCATCGACATGATTTCTTCGTCCCGATGAAGCCGAGCGACAGGGGCACTCGAACGTGACAACGAGCATGATGCACATTTATAGCAACACACTGTGTGGAATAGGACTTGCCACCATTTCGAACAACCCAGCAGCTCAATAGCAACAAATGAACAATATGAGGCGTTATCAGCATGGTCGAGCTGGCGTCAGAGAGCTTCCCCCACCGAATTGGTAGTAGGAGACGACCTATTGTAAAAATATATCGCAACAATGACCAGCGGCGCCGAGGGTGCTCGCGCCTCCGTGCAGGATTTCCTCGCCGATTCATCTTTGTATATATACTCTCTTAAATCCCTCACCGGAATATAGCTAATATACCGGCACAATACATGACAATTCTACTCTGCTCCGAGAATCTGGAACACGCACCTCCCCCTTCCATACAGCAAATGTTACGCGTGGAATATCGGGATGTGAACAGTAATAAACGACTGGACGTAATTTACGTCCCTTCTCTTCAATTCGGAGGCGGTCATTCCCGGAATTACCATGAAATTCGATCACGGATTCTCGCTTGAGGCTGACTGAGGAAGTCCCCCGGGAACACTTTTCCACGCATATCCTGCTTCAAATTGCGATGGATACGAAACAAGAAAAACAATGAATGTGCCGTTGCTCTCTTCTTCACCATGTCCATTTATCATACTCCAGAATCAATATACATGAATGTACAGTCACCCGTTGGGGGATACCTTGAGGTTTAGGGAATCGGAACTCGTCGACAGGAATGTTCGACTGACAAAGGGCAAGGCGGAGTCGGTATGACTTCAAGCTTGTCATCTCACTACATACATTCAGACGATGAATCATTCAGAAGAATATATCGCACTGTCGCATTCCGAGGAGAAAATATATATATGTTCAGACCAGGGCCAGAGAACGTACAGCTCATAGCGATTTAACGCGATGCCAACATTGAACATAATCAGGAAGACCGAAAACTGATTTGAATCTCTGGAGATATAGGACCGCATCCTCGAGAATGTCTGGTCGTCCCGCTATAGCTTCCACTAACGCGCAGAGAGTGGCCTCGTCTTGGAGACAGAAATCCCTACAAAGCTGGAATGCCAGGATAAGAGAATCTCTTTGTTTTCTCTGAAGAAGATGCTCGATCACTTGGCAGACCAATTCCTCGGACGTGAGGAAGGAGTTAAGATTGAGACCTTGCTTTCGGACTTTCATCGTATACAACAGCTGATTACATTGAAGCGAAAGCGATTTGGGCGAATCACCCAGCAGCGAACCCGCCGTGGGCTCGTCGAAGGCGCATAGCACCGCCAGAGTAGATCGGAGCTGCTGATCAACGCCATACGAGGTCGTATTTTGGAAGGCTAGAAATTGATTCATCAACTGGACTCCGGTGTCGTCAGGCAGAACGACCAGTAGACGGATGATCTTGATGACTTCTTCGAAGTCCATGATACTCGCTTTCGAAGCTCCGTTCATGATCTGATTGAAGTTGAAGGTCGCCGTTACTTCAGCATGGTGATCTGGCAAACGCGCTTTCATGATCCATTTGTGCAGAAATCGGGCCAGGAGCTCCTTGGTCTTCACGTTCGAGAGGCTCGCCGTTTGTTCGATGACAGGAAGAACCCTCGCTGCCTCGAGGCTGAGCGCGGTGTTGAGCTTCTGCTCGAGGATCGTGTTCACCAAGTCGTTCGGATCTGTGCATCGTCTTAGATAGGAATTATCTTCGAAACTGTTCTCCCTCAGTACGAGTTCACACCCTAGAGCTCGGAATTGGGACTGGAACGTTTGCGCGAGTTTCGAAACGCCGTTACAATCCTCGGCATACCGCCAGAGCGCATGGGCAATTTGGACCTTGGTCTTCCCGCGGGGTAATTCATTGAACATGTGCAAGGCACTGCTTAGAGCTTTTTTCTCGTCGGTCATGTCATCGACGAGCTTCATGAACAATTTCACGAAACTATCGTCGCACGTAAAGAAACTAGCTCGCTGCTGATATTTCTTCACGAGATTCGAGAGGGCGAGGATCCGCATGTCGTCGGGTGCGAGATTTATCAAATGAGACACCGGAACCCAATCGTCGATATTGTTCCCACCGAGCTCGCTTTCGAGAACCAATTGAGGTTTATTCATGATGACCCTGAGCGGGATCCGTCGGGAAGCCACGTCAGGCATGAGACAAAGGTCTGGATGCAGGAGTGTCCACTGACGGTTTTCTTTCGCGGAGATCTTACCCTTACGGTTGTAACCCTTTAGGAAAAGCAGGAGATGCAGCTCCCGCTGATGATTCGAATTCAAGGCCACGAGTTTCTCGTAGAGGTACTGCAGGACCTCGTAACAGTAGTCGTCGACCTGAGTCAATGTTTCCTGCAGGGTGTCCCGCGTCTCGTCTGCCGTCAGCAGGGATAAAATGCTGTCGGCTTTCGGGAGCACTTCCAAATAGACCTGCTGAACTTTCCCGTTGTGTACGCGCTCGGCCGCTGAAACGACGAGGCTTTGGAAGAGTTTCGACGCGTGCGCATTCAGAGACCCAAGCGAGAATTCCTGCGCGAACTGGCGCAGTAGATCGATGTTCATCACGTGGCTCTGGGTGAGTTTTTCAGCGACGTCGTCGGCGTTCTTCTTGTTGAAGCCCTCCTTCAAAATTCTCTTCGCATCGACCCCGTACTCAGACACCTTCAGACACCATTCGCTAGCTTTCAACGTCGCAGCGAGATGAGCTTTCCCGGGCAGCTGCAGCATGTCGCTGACCAAGAGTCCGACCGATGCGAGCTTGTTGACCATGACGGTGCTGGATAACGACTGAGCGAGTATCGACTGGAAGTACGGAACCAGCAACTCCGATCCCAGCGAAGCTAAAACGTGCGCCGTCAGAAAGAGATCCGTGTATTTTGAGGATATGTGTTCTCTGATGAATGTTCTGGTACAGTCGGTGATCATTTTCGTGATCTGAGGTGGTTCGTCGATCTCGTAGTGACTCAAGACTACTCTCACGCACTCCAGGAGTTCACACGTGAGGTCGACGGCGGAGATCCGTTGCAGCTCGTCGGAGCACTGCTTGCTGGCCCCCAGGATCTTTTCCAACCACACTTCTGTTGACATCTCTCGAGTGCTGTCATCGAACGCGATATTCACCAGCTTGTTCACGCTCGAGACGACCGTAGCTGGCATCAGGAACCTACGAGCCGAATAATCGGAGGAGAACTTCCAGCAGACGAAAGGATCGACGCTGGACGTTCGATTGAAGTGGCTCAAAATCGTCGTCCACATCAAGCAGAGACTGTACCTGGAGTCGTGGAGATTGCATCTTGCGATCATAGTTGACAATATATCACTCATCTGGACCGCCGTGTAATTAGCTAGAAGATACTGAACGGCTAGAAGGCATTCGCGTTGGTGAACGTCCTGTCGGAGGAAACAGGACGCAATTTGCGGGACTCTGGGACTTGAGCTCTGCACAGCGTGAACGAGAATGTCGTAGAGGATGTCCTGTATGAAACATCCACGCTCCTTGCTGTACAGATAGAGCTCGCAGAAAACCTCTTCGTCCGAGTCGCCTCTGATGTTGCCCAAGATTTCCGCCATTGGCTCCAAAGGACTACGCAACGGTGCGAACTCGCCTCGCGAACAAGACACCAAGCAATGTTTGATCAGAGCGGCGGGTAATCCTTTCAGGGACCCGTTGTCGAATACGCATTGCAGACGTGACCATACGGTCGTGTCTGAGAGTTCTTCCTGATAATCACGGAGGATCTCCTCGACTTTTTCGGAGTCACCATCCTCGCACTGTTTCACGAGGAATTCCACGAGGATTTCCGCTCTCGACCAGCCGACTTTCGAAGCCATGCCCAACAGCTCATCCAGAGTTTCCCCAGCGCCGATCAATAACGCGATCGTGTCCTCTTCGTCGAGATCGGCGTACGGTACCGCGTGTTTCTTCAGCATCATTTTCAGGGGAATGTCTCGCTTTACGGATTCGAGCTTCTCTTTATGAACAAAGTCCATACCGATGGCGATGTCGAAAACTTCGTTGACGCACTGCTTCCACGGTATCGAGGCGGCTTCAATCATCGACAGAGCGGCTTTCGACATGAAATCAGGATTCGACAGAAGTTTGAAGAGTTTACAAGCCTTCGGTTCCCAATCGCCCCCTTCCGCCGCATCGGATCGAGTCCTCAAATAGTCGATGTACTCCAAGAGCATGTCGTTCAGGTCGATCTTGATCCTGATGCAGGTGTCCTTCAAGGTCCCGTGGATGAAGTTGCGCAACTCCACCTCGCTCTCAAGTCGATTCATGATGTAGAACATGAGTTCTTTTTCGGGCATACTCGAGAGCTCAGCTAAGGAAAGGTGGACGTGATACTTCTGAATCAAGGTCTGGATGAATTCCAAGTCCCGTCGAAGCGCAGCCATTCTGTACACGGGAGATCCTTCATTCTTGAGACCCTGGAACATTTTCATGGCGTTGATGACGATCGGCAGAGAAGCAGTTTCTTCGGAGTCCAGGCTCAATGCAGAATCGAATTCTCGCTGCAGGACACCTAGTAGTGCCAGCGGAGCTTGCGGGAACGTAGCGGGATCTCGCGTTTCGGCCAACGTTGTCGCATCGACGATCTTCAGGACGAGATCGTCGAGACACTCGGGGAAATCTCTGATGACGAACGTGAAGAGTTTTCCGTCGACGAGCCACTTCTTCAGGTTGTCGATCGTGGACGGGAGTGAGCCGAGGAATTCCACAACGGACACCGAAGACGCCGCTCCGCTGATCATATCCCTGTGTCGGAGCCAAATCGTCAGGGCTGAAGATGCCTGTTCGTTATTGAGGTATTCTGTGATCAGGGTCAGAGTTGGGGTCTTCAGGAAGCGTCTCCAAGTCTCGAAACTATCGTGTTCTTTGATGACCTTGAACGTTGCCAATTTGTACTGCGAGAGAACGACGTCTGCCAATTGGCTGCTGTTCCCATTACCGTTGTGGATGCGACTCAGATCCCTCGCAAGAAGATCGAGGATACGGGCCGTTTGCTCCAGCTTGGCCGGGAGCGATCTGATCACCGCTTGATAAACATCCATGGGAGAGGCGATTTTCACGTAGAGCTCCAACAATCGTTCGAAAGCGGCTTCGACAGATTTGATCTGACGCTCGTTGTCGGTGGTATCTACGTTGGGACCGAGCTTGTTGAGAACTTCATAGAGCTCTTCGAGGTACACATCCTGAACCGGTAACTTGAACATTATGGCGAGATCTTCGGCTTCTTGGAAGCGTTTCTTCAGCAGTAGGATTTCCAGCTTATTCTCCGGTGAGCTCTCGTTCACAGATTTCACAGTGATGGCGTTCAGCTCCTCGTTCAAAATCACGAGGACGACCTCCTCCGCGGATTTCGTGTGTTTCGCCAATTGAGTCTGTCCCTCAACATCGACGGAATATTCGAGCTTCATCGAAGGCAAACTATAGACGGATATGCTTTTCCTGGAGTCGGACTCGTGAAGTCCGATCAGTTGAACTTTCAGGACTTGATCGTTTTCCGTTGTTTGGGAAAGGGATATATCATCGAAGGTGAAATTCATGATGTAGTCAATCAGAATGAATGACCTCAAGCAGATTGTCGCCACGCATCCTTCCTCGCTCAAGGCGATAAGATATCGTTTCCCCCCTCCGACCAGAAGCTTCCGGATCCTGCCTCCTGGGAAAGCGGTCCAGACTCTGATCAGGTTTTGACCGTCAAGTCGATACAGAGATCCTTCTGCACCGCACGAAAAGATGAGGACGTCGTCGACGAGGGCTATGCTGGATACGTCGCTTATGTCGTTTTCCGAGAGATCAATCGACGATATGTCGAGAAAGTTTTGCAAGGCATTTTCGGTGTCCGCTTGGTCCTCCTGAAGGCCGTTGACATCCTCCTCGATTGAATCGTCCCCGACTTCAGCTGCCTGTCGTCCATTGGGTTTCTCGTTTTTTCGGAACCAGTGGACTTTCAAGTCACAGGTCAGCAGACAGACTGTCTTGGAGGAACATTCGAGAAACAAGAATGACTCTCCGCTTTCCGTCCCAGGCTGAAGGAGGCGTTGGCTGAACAAAGAATTTCCCTCGACGTCCAATACTTCGAGCTCGCCGTCTCGTTTGGCGACAAGGATCAGTCGGAAATCCATATCCGTGATTGATATGCAATCCGGCGTCGAATCGAGTTCCACTGCGGCGCAATGTTCGCCATCTCGGAAGATGTGAAGCAATTTGTCGATGCTCAAGGCGATCAGATTCCCGTGATGAGCAGCTTCGATCTAGAAACCAAAGAGAATGATCGAGTGAACGAACGTCTCTGATATCCAAGCTCGGATCCCTCAATCCAGAAATAAATAAATGCATCTGTGATACTAACGTCTGGCACATGAGGTGCAGTGGCCGAAGGATGAACGGAGAAGAGAGTTTCGGCTCGGTGAAGTCCTTGCACTGAAAACTTCTGGGTCTCTTGGGAGAAATCCGTTTCTATTCGGTCCCAGAGAGGCATCTCCGGCGTCGACTGGAAGCCAAAGGTCGCTCATGAGATTTTCTTCCGGCTAATTGTTGCCCCGCATGGGCCATACTCGACTGAGCGAGAACGTAGGATCTCGGAAACTGACGGACGTGGAGACTGCCAGCTGTAGACAGGACTTCACGTCGGACCCTCCCGATGGATTCACAATATTCAATAGACACCGCGGTTCCCCCGAAAACAGTCTAATTGAGCCCGTGTCAGCAAGTTTGCGCACGGAATTGTCACTTTCCAGCCCACGGTCATTTCGACCACGTACTCATCGAGGAGTTCGCTGGGGCTGGTCCAGCTGGTCAGATCGATCGGAGGCATTCTAACTTCCCGGATAACCCATCCCAATTGAGCTTGGGAACCCCGAGCCCGAATGGCATGACTGAGTGATCACCTAGGTATGAACACTGAGGCCCAGATCGCTTGTGCGCCAAGCGGCCCGGTCGGATACCGCGCATTGGGTAATGATCAAACAACTCACCCTTTCAGTGTCCATGCCGACATCTGTCAACGACGAGTCTCCGTTATCCATGTTCAGTCGGTCAACACTCGAGCATCGTCCTGTAAGAGCAAAGTCAGAAGATGCACGGAGTACGTTCGAAAACGTCGAACGCAGGAAACCAGGCACTTCGCGCCCAGGCGACTGGTCGCATACACGGAACCCAATCGACACTCCCTCACTCCCTCGCGGATCACTGCTCCTACGCGTGATTGACTTCGAAATGGTTAGAACGTGACCTGGCCGCGCACTGCAATCCGTCCCCCGCACCGATTCCCGTGACAGGAGGAGTTTAGAGAAAAAACTCGGGGGCTCGCTCCGGTAACGACGTTTGAATGGGATTTCCTGATGGGATCCGCGGGGGTTGCGATTCAACTACGTGAGTCCATCAGACTCCTCCCGATACATTTCTTCAGCACCCACCTAAATTGAAGTTCGCGAGAACTGTGACGGAGACACCTCGAACGAATTCCAGGTGTCACTGGACAGTCTGACAGGAAACCCGTTCTAAAGGAGCGCGATTTCTGAAACTGAGGAGCAGACAGAAAACGATGGATATAAATACTACAAGTGGGGGATCATGATCTTTGTTGAGGCCACAGGAAGCACCGGGGCGGGTCACAACCTCCGCTGACAGGAGAGTATCCCACTCACAAGTAAGCATTCTTTTTTGAAAATGACAATCACCTGGTTTGACATGCTTTTCTGAAAGTTTCCGAGCCCCGGAGCAACCCCGAGTCGTTTTTCTCTGCTGTCCTGCATTCCCTACCCCTTCTCTGCAGGCTCCGAAATCCGGAAAAAAACACTATTTTCATCGAAGTCCGGGATATTTTGCTCGGATATCAGTGGGAATGGGTCTTTCCGGGCTTCGGGACCTGGGAAAAAAAACATTTCCATCAAAATCCGAGAAAAATATCTGGGGCTGAACGCGCAGACATCGTCAGCGTACATCAAAGTCTCGACGAGCGGATGCCTCGTGGAGATTGACGATGGCAGATCGATTGGTTCTCTTACAGCAACTCGGTCATCGATCAGGAGCAGGTTCCTCTGCAGTATTGCGCTGATGAGGTAGAGGATCTTCGTCGGGACGCCGCTCATGGCCAGCTTTTCGATCACAGTCGATCTCGAGCCTGCATCGAAGGCGCTCCTGGAATCAACGAACAGCGTGTAGAGCGGTCGCCGCGGGCATCCAAGTCGCTTCTCGATCTTATCCTTGAGGATCTTACAGGCCGTCAGCGTGGATCTCCCTGCTCTGAAACCGTGCTGTTCGGTGGGAATCGCGCCGCAGGCCTCGAGGAACGGCGTGAGACGGCGAGTCAAGAGAGTTGACAGAAGTTTGTAGACGCATGACTTCTTAGCTATTCCGCGCCAGGATTTAGGGTCGGTAGGGCACCCCTTGCCCTTTCGGATGAGGACTAGGAGGGCGTTCCGCCACTTTTCCGGAATCACTCCTCTTCTGAGACATTCGTTGAACAGGCCAGTCCAGAGGGGGATGAGCTCTATCGCCCTGCTGATGAACTCATTGTAGATCTCGTCCATTCCACATGCCTTGCCCCGAGGGAGTCTGGTGGCAGCCTCGTAGACCTCAGCCGTCGAGAACTAGGCTTCGAGCTCCGTTCTCCAATTGAGTATCCAATCCTGCCACACTGCGCTGACCACCGGCATGCTTGTCGGGATCGTGTTCGAGTCGGCGAGGATCTTTAGGAAGTGGGTCGGGAGAGTCTCTTGATTGACGGGACACGCCGTCCTTGGAGTTCTCGACCCCTGGAGCCACACGTATGGGCGTTTTTCGGCAAGCTGGATGAGCCTCAGCTCCTCCCGTGACCTGTAGTCTGCCTTCGCTGACCTCAGGTCCGATCGGTAAGCCGACCTCGACTTTCCCAGGAGAGATCTCATATACGGCTTCTCTGCAGTCAATATCGATATTTGTATCAGTTTATTATTCATCTCCGAGCAGAGTGGGCTCCACCACGGGCGAGGTGGTCTTCGGCGGGGGTGGGGGCTCGGCGCACTCTCTGACCATATCAGTGAGCCGGTCGGTGTAGATGGACACGTTCTCGTGGGTACCTATCGGAGCCACGGTAGCCGCCACCGCGAGGAGCTTTGCGGTGTTCAGTCGGCGAGAGCGCGGGTGCTTCCTTGGTTCTATTCGTATAGGATGAGTTAGACGGATCCCTATGCTCACTGGCACATGATTCGTGAGCAGGCCGCCTTCCCAGAGGCTGTTCCTACTTCTTTTGTAGGAAACCTCCTCTCTGGAGAGGTTCGTAGCGAATAAGTCTAAGGTTGACGAACCCATCGGAGATCTGAATGTGTGTTCTTGCGGATCGTTTGGGATCCACAGGCCGAAATCAGTAATCTTCGTGTATTACGAGCTCGGAGAAAAATATTTCAGTCTGTTAATGAGTCGCCCATACGAAATTTATCGTACGGTCTCGAGAGACATCAAGTCGTGGTAAAGTCTAAAACCCTCCTCCTCCGCAATCTCATTTCGATTTCCCGCATACCGATGTCGATTATCATTTTGATGGTTCTGCTCAATGATAGCCAGTTGGAGAGAGGTAAAGAAGAGTCTCAGAGCTCAAATAGAGCTCGTATTCGAAGGAATCTCGTTCGAGGATGTCATCCCCGATTATCTCAAGAGCGACCGGAGATACGGAGGGAAGTTCCATGAGCGAAATCGTAGGCCTCAATGTTTTATGCCAGCGACTCCAAAGGACGGTTCCCCGGCTCCCTCGGGAGCCGTGAAGCTTCTCTGCGGGAGCCGCGGACAGGTTCCCGGTTCGAGTCGGGCACCGGACATTCAGGGTTCGACAGGTCCAATGCTCCGAAACCCATCTTCGTCATCTTCCAGCTCTGAGGTTTCTCTCTCCAGCGATGAAAGCTGGATCGAATGAACCGGAGAGCACCGGGAAGCTCACGAGAAATGCAACTCGTTTGAACGCTTCGGGGTATATCCGAAGGCTTCCTTGTTCGAACGAAGCTTCTTATATGAAAATTGTTTGTGAGCTCAGTGAATATATAGATTACATTCCTCACACTCGAAGGAGTCCGCCGCATCCCATCCAAGTCCCGAATAGAAGCATGTTTTTTCTAGTTAGGAAAGGAAAAAGAGTAGACAGGAGCCGCGGGAGCATTATCACTCGAATCTCCATCGTTTTCCGGATTGACGGCTTCACCACCGCACAAATCGGACGGTACCTCCTTTTTCTGGAAACTTTTTGGTTTGTCAACAAAGAATCGTCATCCGGCGAGACGGGTCTCTTTCGCCTCGCACTGAAGAAAACATCCAAGACTTAATTTTAGAGGATAAGCGTTCGCCGCTACGCAATTCCATCGAGTCAGTGCGATGAAGAGGGAGAGCGGTGTGGTCCCCCGTGATCCCGGTGTGGTCCCCCATGATCCCGGTGTGGCCCTCCGTCATCTCGGTGTAATCCTCCGTGATTCCGGTGTGATCCATATGATCAAAAAATCAGCATAGAAAAAGTGCCGAGGCAGCCGCCCGATTATGCCCGAAATTCTGTTCGAGATCATCATCATCATCCTCTGCACTCTCCCATCGTCAGATATACCAAATCGGTGCAACTTTACCCCCCGTTCTTTTTGTACGCTTTTCCTATAGACTTAACGTACGTACAATTGTACGCGATCTTAAGCATACGTACAACCGTACGAAGGTACGCCGTACAAAGCGTAGAACCGTACAGACCGAATTTCATGTCTATTAAGCCGTCACGGCTAGACACAGAACACAGAGCAACATTGCTGCTCCTGCAGCCAACAGTTTCACACAGGCGGAGACACATTGGCTTCGAGAAGTTCGAGAGAGACCCGAATGTGGGCATAAGTCGCGTGGAGTGAGTCTGTACTAGCGCTCGAAGCCATGCAGATCACTGTGAAAATCCTCGGTGGTCAGGAATGTTCTCTGGAGGTGAGTTTTACGATTGATTTCGGATCCGTGGTCAGCGTTGTAAATTTCTCAGTTCGAGTCATGAGCCTCAGTTCTCCTGCCGACTGACCCACTGTCCATCGTTTTGCGATGGCTACGGTTGGTTGAGCCATTCTCGAGCGTCATGCCCTCGCGGGAATAGAATGTTCTAGAATTTTGCTCGCCTCGCTTGTGTCATCGAACTCGAGACATTGTTTCATTCGCGATATCTGATCCGGATATCCATCCGACGATTCAGGTGACATCATCCATGCTGATAACGGATTTGAAGAAAGAACTTTCGGTGCGAATGAATATACCGGTGGAGAGTCAGAAGCTCGTATTCAAAGGAAAAACGATGCTGGACGCTTCCAAAGTGGGGGAACACACTCTTGAAGAGGGTAAGTTCTTTCTTTGTGAGCTCGCTTCGTAATCCATAGTTCTTGAGATGTCATGGACCAGGCTCATACCAGGTATGCTTCAAGGGAGCGATTGCTGTGCCATGGCTATTGGAGAGGCAGGAAAGGCATCGTTTTCCGTCCTTCGGTATTCCGGTTCCTGGAGATGATTTCGTTTTTCAGGAGCGAAGGTTCATCTGGTTGTCAGTAAGGCACCAGTCGCCGGATCGTCTTCGGCATCTAGTAATAATGCATCAAGCACAACTCACGAGCCGGAATTCTGGGCGATCCTTAATGAACTTCTGTCTAAGCATTTCGCTCCAGAAGACGTGGAAAAAATTATCAAGGAGTACCGAGCGGTGAGTTGCGGTGATCTTTTATGCTATCGAAAATTGGAAAGGGCTGCATGAAACATGGCGAAGTCCGGGAATCCCATGATTTTTCTGCTCCGCAGGATCTCGAAGGTGGACTACAGTCCTTAAATCTGGACGACATCGAGCGCATGGCTCATGGAATCGTTGAGGGTCAACCGCAAGCTGCATCAAACCAAGCAGTGTAAAATAAGCTTATTTTCAAATGTCAACCTTGTACATACAGTCTTTCGTGAATTTTCTTCCGGCGAAAGCTGATCTTAGGGAAGCCTATAGGGGAAAATCGATTGTTGTAAAGAAAAACCCCGGGAAGCGCTTGGAGTGATCACCGCAACGAATAAGTCTTGCAACATCTGCGTATACCGGTATCGAGTGAATTATGGAATGATTGAAGCTACGCGTCTCTAAATGTAGAAGATCCGTGTAAAGAAGTGAGTCGACTCGAATGAGCTGATTCGCGGGCCACCGGATGAAGGTGAGCCCAGTCACATCGTCGGGCACAACGAGGCTGAAAGGCGCTGAGAAAGGAATAAACCACTCCTTTTACCTATGCAGGACTCGTCCCTGTCCCGGCTCCGAAAGTCGGGCATGTCGCAATCCTTCTCCATAGGAGAAATAATATTTTGACCCGTCGTGGTCAGCATCCATTCAGGGTGGGAGAACAATTGCTTGAATGTCGAGAGAAGCTCCCAACCTCTCAATTTGACCACTCAGACTCGAAACAATGAGAGAATTCGCCGAATCGTCTTCAGTGAATTAACTGGTGACGGATCCCTTCACGCGGCGAGTGCGGTCAGCTCTCCGGAAAGAGGTCTTCAATCGTCCCGCGTGGATTCGAAATTTGGCGCCGCCTAGAACAACTGTCAGAGCACAGAAAACACTGCTCCGGTGATCAGCTCGGCCGATAAATCGGCGGCCGCCAGAGAGAAGGTCATCCTTAGAGAGCGTCTGAGCTCCCAAGAACGCAGCGCACCTCTTCTCGTCCCCATTCGTGACCGTGAGAGGGAAGAGAGGCCTGGCAGGGAGCTTTTTTGAATTCTCGCGCCTTTCGCGACATGACATTAGGGACGGCTTTGGCTTAGCAATAAACACTGAGTCGGCGAAAATTCCAATAGAAGCGCTGAAGTTGGGAGATATCAGGTTTATATTGCGTTACCTTGCGGACTTCTGACATGGATCTTGACCAGGTGGTGTCTTGTTACCAGCAGCTCATGAAAGAATGGAATTCGAAGAGACCGAACTACATCGAGAAATGTGGACAGCATCTCGCAAAACTGAAGGTAGGATAACTACTTGGACTCATTCGCCAAAGAATCCGTCGATTTGAATCATCTGTGTGTTTTCATCTTACGGAAGGGTCAAAATCTGCGTGAGCTCCTGGTCTGGATCATTCTCTCTGAGAGATCACCATCACTGTCCGAGAGATGAGGGATCGTGAGATTTTCAAGCGCTGTGCCGACATCTCAGATGTAATCGTATACCATCGAGCCTCCTCTTGGCGGTCCGTGTGTCCGAGTTTCGGGGAGCTCGTCGGTTGGTCCTCGTCCTGCCGCGTTTTCCTCAACTTGTAACTCCATGAGTATAGGGGGAAGGGGAATGCTCGTCCCATTTCTGTGGTCTGCAGGCTGATTCTGCATCCCCCGCAGTGCTACGATTCGCCGGTATGAATTGATCGAAACTCTGGATTCCCCTAATTGGAGGAATTCCTGCGTGCCTGATGTATTCGGAGAATTCGAAGATATGAATAGGCGAGAATGAGACAAATCCATTTGCTTCCCCTGCATCCACCTATGTCGTCGAAGTTCGCCGGTCTCTGATTAATTCCGACTCCTGAATAGGATGCACTTCCCGACATTCTTCCTTGGCGACTAGCCGATCGTTGATCCTCATGATTGGACGGCGGAGAGATCTACCGGAGCTGGAGCTCCGCAGTTCCCCAACGAGCTCTTTCGTTTCGAATATATTCTTAGCTGCGAAACTACTTCTGTGTCTCTGCTCACTCAGTATGTTATATATGGATTTGGTGACTCGGAGTACTTGACAGACTAGCGAGGTCCTGTTCCGACGGCAGATTCCTAGTCGGTAGCAGGCTCGGACCTAGGCGTGCGAGATCTACGCAGAGAGGCTGATAGGATTGAGATTTCAGGTCGGATTAACTCACTGCGCCTTTCTTCCGACGGCTGAATGCGAAAATAAGAAGGAACTCTTGGTGGCCCGCGATATCCTCGAAATTGGAGCACAATGGAGCTGCGCCGCGCGAGATATACCTTCTTTTGAGAGATACCTTTCGATGCTAAAAACGTACTACATGGATTACAAGTAAGATTGGTTAACAGTTTCTCTATTCATCTGTCTAGAAGCCCTCGCATCTCATTGAAGTCATGCCGTCTCTTGAAATTCCCCAAAGTATCGAACGAGCTTCCCGGGGTCGTGGCGCTTTGCGCAATAGAGAAGATCGAGTCGGTCCCTTCAGCCAAAAGCTGACTGATGCTCCGTCATGGGGTGTGCGAGGGAGGGATCTGGTGTCATGGATAGAGCCAATGGTTCCTCAAAGCGGTCTGAGCCGGTTCTTGAGGAAAAAATAGAGTCGTTCCCGCTCCAACTAATTGAGGATGATTCGATTCCAGGAACGATCTGCCGGAATCCTCCTACAAATACCAGCTCTTGGGTTTGAACTTGTTGTGTCTCCTGGCGCAGAATCGGGTGGCCGAGTTTCACACAGAGCTGGAATTGCTTCCACCGAAAGAAATTCAAACCAATGTCCACATTTCCCATCCAGTCTCAATGGAACAGTTCCTGATGGAGGGGAGCTATAACAAGATCTTCCTCTCGAAAGACAATGTCCCCGCTGCGAGTTACACTTTTTTCATGGACATACTTCTGGATACCGTCCGTGGAGAGATTTGCAGCTGTGCAGAGAAGACCTACGAGAGAATTTCGGTAAGGAATGACGATCGCAGGTCTTGATTAAATAATCGGTGGAAGTCGATCGAAAGAGTTCCGGATCCAAGGAAATTCACGAACTTCCTTGGAGGGAGCTCCTGTACCGGAGTAGCTCCTGGGCTCCGATTGCCTAATCGGAGACTCAGCGGATGTCATGCAGAAAGTTTCGGGCTACTGACGTGGTCATCTCTCTTCTTGCAGCTGCCCGAAATCAGTCGGATGTTATATTTTGATTCGGTGAAATCCGCCGGCAATTACCTGGCAGTTCGGGGCTGGAAATTGCAAGGGAACGTCTTCGTGTTGAGCTCGCCGAAGGACTGTAAAACAGAAGAAACCTTTATACCGGCTGACACTTTTGCATCGAAGACGATTGATTACGCCCGTGAGATGGAGCAGATCGTGTAAATGATTTCGTGTCACGAAGAAATATATGGAAGGCGAATGAGGGAATAAATATATGAATTTACACAATATGGAGCGACAGATACTCTTTATTGGACCGGGATCGGATTCATTCTGCGAAGTGACAATCCGCTCCCCATTCGATGCGGAGACGCTCCGATCGCGGCGATGAGATTCGGTTTCACCTCAGCCTCCACGCGCATCACGGAACTCCGACGCATCTATCCCGGGCCTGATCGGAGAGATACCTAGACCGCGAGGAGTCGGAACAGAGTCGCTCGCCATCGGATTCGCCGTCCACTCCACCAGATGACGTCACATCGATGTGTGCAGATCCGTTTGTGTTCGGGAAAGCGCCTTTGAGTGAGAGAGATGTAGCTTGCCGTCATGACCCCTGACATAACACACACACCATATGCTGATCGGTCATTTAATGAGTGCTCCCGCATCGGCGCTGTAGAGACGACAGCGTTGACCATAAGAGCGACAAATCCACCTTAGAATAAGCGCTGATTATCTTATCGCTAATCGCAATCGTTCTCTAGAGGAAGAAACTCCTAGTTTGGAGAAGGGAGGGAGAGTAAACCAACACTTGCATGATACGACCGCAATGCTAGACATTCTCCCGCGCTTCCTCGAACAAAACTGTAAAGAATGGTCCCACCGTTCGTAATACGGAGAGCTACTCCATATAAGCATTGAGAAAGAAATATCAGATCGGAAACTGAGCAACAACTTTATTCACGGAAAGCTCAGTAATTTCCGTGGTCAGACACGCATCCAGTCGATCTCTCTAACATGCATCTCAGCAATCGTCCATGCTTTACAATACATCCAACTTTGGACCCACATATCTTGGGATTTCTTCGAAGGTCTTAACAATCATGTCTATCAGCATGATTGTCGAGTCCTCCGTATAGATACATTTTCACATAATGTGCCGTTTGAGAATATCTACAAGAGGACGCTCTCGATGGAAGTCGGAAAAATAAACATCGAGTGCGTTCCCCGTAATTAGCCACAAACGAACTTAATAAATATATAGCAGAAAATTCTTTCTCACTCTGCTCAAACCCATCTCACAGAGAGACAGGTCCTCGAAAAAGCGCTGGGTTCAATGACCGTTCAACTTGTCGTTCAAGGAGCAAAGATACCGCATGAGCGCTCCGATAATTATTGGTTACCACTGATATTGGAAACAGGTTCCTTGTGCTCCGAATCACTGCCGGAACCGGTCAGCTCAGACCATCTGTTGAACCGGTTTCCGCAGGCATGACCTTCGCGCTAAGTAAACGGAATATATTAGAGTCGATCCGGCAGTGATCAGTGTGACGACTAGGGTTGCGTCATGGTAAGACCGATTCTCGATGATGAAGTTCCCCATGACGGGACCAATGAAACAACCTACGAAAGCCGACCAGTTCGTGACCGCCGCGGTCGCCGTATGAGCGGTCTTATTATCGCTGATCGAGGTAAGGTCAGCGACTGTCAGCAAATAACAATACACATACATCGGACCGACCGACAGTCCGAGGAGCAGTTGACAAATATACACGAGCCACAACGGGTGCTCGGCCATTGGGACTAGAGGCGCGAGGAAAATTAACGAGATTATCGTGATCAGCGGGCAGATCAGAAGCACGAGCTGTCTATGGGGTCCATCCGAGAGGAGACCCGAGACCAGGCTGGAGGCGGTGTAGGAACCCGCCGACAGGAAAAACGACAGCCCGACGAGGGTAGTGGGGAGCGAGAATCGATGGAGCAGCATCGCCAGCGTCGAATCGTTGAAAGTGTCCACGATGTTCGACGTGGCGACCATGAGCATGCAGATCAAGATCGTCGGACGCAACATTTTCTTCAATGACAGCCCGCGCTCTTCTTCGCTATCCGCTGGCGCATGTTGCGGGAGAAATCGGCCGGCGACGAAAGCCAAACCGAACAGCATCGCGCTGTGGTAGGTGAACGGGAGCGGGAAACCGCCGAGGTCGTAGAGCGCCCCCGAGATCGCGGGGCCCAAGGTCAGGCCCGTGCCGTACATTGTTTCCAGGAAGGGGACGGTCAGATGCGAATGATCGGGTAGTTCGACTCCGCTCACGGAATAAACGAGAGTGAAACCTATTGAGGCGCCGACGGATTGTACGATCCGGAGAGCGAGGAGCGCGAAGAAAAAACTCGATCCCGTCAGACCGAGGAAGTCGACTGATGTGATCGCGAGCATCGCCGTTGCGTCAATGAGGTAGCCGATGATGAGGAAACACTTGTCGCTGATGATGTTCAACATCGTGAATTTGGGTATCAACGGAAGCACTGTGATGGCAACGACACTGTTCGTGCCCATAATTATTCCGTACTGCATCGTGGACATACCGACACGTTGCGCGTGTTCCGAGAGGAACGACGCCATGTGCGAATCGCCGGCTCCCTGGAGGAGTAAACCAGCGCACAAAATAGTCAATATCAAGCCCACCGATATGGGGGCTTTCTTGGTATTCATGTCGCACGACCGTCGCCACTCGCTCGTTCCGCGCTTCCAGCCACGACGAAAAGAGTCTATCAACATCGCAAAGCCGCATTGGAGAGAGTCCGTCACGCTTTCCACGCTGGAGAGATTCGAACTACATACTCGGGCAAACGATTTTTCCAATTTACCATTCAGGCGTTCGATTGCGGATCACATGTGGTACGCTTTTCGTTCTCATTTTATCCCGAGCCCCACGAAATACCGTCCGTTGCGGGTGATACACCGAAGGCTCGTTCTATCGATCTAGTTGGACTGACGGACACGTTTCGTGCTGTGTGTCTCGAGTATTTCGTTTCACTAGATCTGAGCTGATACATGTGTCAATCGCAAGCAATGCAATCCTCCCGGAGATCTTGTAGAACGCGGTGTTCATTCCCTTCCGCGGATCGGTCCACGAGAGAAACCTGATGATCCGATGCAGATACGCTCATGAATCCGATCATACCATCATCGGCTAAAGGGATGCTTCACCTCGGCAAGGCGAGCAGATGTCAATCAGAGCCGCTTGTGCATGTGACTCTCATCGTAAGCAAGCTCGGCCTGTCCGGATACTTAAGCTCGGATGATCGCTGATTTTAGTTCGGCTCTGACGGAGGGATCGCTACGCGGAGCTAGAATAACAAGCAATTGAAATCGCCACAAGTGTTTTCCTGACGTCCAATGAGCCATGGAAATTTTCGAGAGTGTATTTCCTGATACTGTCGGAGTACCGCAAAACATCGTCAGCATAGGCGCTCCCCGATCAGCCCCGGCTGTCTCGTTCCGATCCGAGGGGATATTCTTGTGAGACCGGGGGATAGAGAGTTCCGGACGGAGGAGTCTACAATGCCCGTGAAAGTCCAATACTCATTCCGCCGGACGGAGCTCGCGTGAGGTTAGATTGGTGAACTATCGCGTTTCAGATGGTGAGTCCGGCGTCAGAACTTTTGACCTGATTTAAAGTCGGGAACATCGACCCCTATCAGACCGCACATTTTGACACAGGCTCCATCCCAGAGGCACCCCTTCGACAGAGATCGTGGACTGACCGATCAGCCGGGAGTCGAGAGTCTTAATCCTATGTCCTAGGATCGATGGTTCCCAGCCCTATGATCTGGAGCTAGCATCGATAGTCCCCGGTCCGGATCACGTTTCCGAGAACTTCCACTCGAGCTCTTAACCGACTGAAGTCAGATCGTCACAATAATTAATCGCGCCGACTCTACCGCCGAGCCGAGCTCTCGTCGAAGGCAAGCTTATCTTGACACCTGACCCTGAGAGCATCGCATACGGAGCTCTGGATGCAGCAGACTCGTGGAGGAGCTGTTCGTAGCTTGGTGCAACCGCAGCGCCGATCCTTTGGAATTGGAAGCAGCGAAATCCGAGAATTCCCATCATGGTACGGAGTTCTCGGGAGAAATGCAGGACCTATACCGAGAGTTCGACCCCGTTGCTTCAAAGAGAACGCTTCTATCGACGTTCGCAGTGGTCGAGTGCGGCGTCGTTCGCGCTACCGTCTCATCTTGAACAGCTTTTTCCGACGGATCATGCAGCTCGTCCGGGCCTACTTCCCTGGCATTCCAGGTATGATCTCGATCATCGAGCATGAGTCCCGGTGCGTAGCGCGTCGGAGGATCTCGGAAATCGTCAGGAAACATACCTCATGTAGAGCTAGGCGTTTCAGGCAATAAAAAGTCGCCTAATCGGCAGGCAAATTGGCACTGAAAAGTGGCAAATTAGGCACTGGAAGTCGGTAAAATAGGCAATATCGACCAAGGCGGGGAATTAGAGAAGCGCCGAGCTGAGTCCGGAATGCGCGAGCGCATGGGATTGCTACATCTCGTCGAGCATCGAAAACCTATTGGAAACAGTGATGGAACAGATGTGTTAATCACAAAGAAATTCTCTGGTATCATGTTTTATTCGATAATAGAAGCGTCGTAACGGAACTCGTAGCGGAAATCGAAGATTCCTATGCTGAGAGAACGATCTCTCGACACCAACGCTATCGAGAGGAGCATACGTGAACGCGGCGATTTCCGAGACATCGAAATCGGAAACTTCATGACAGACTCCTTCGCCGACCATGGCTCGTCGCACCATACAAATCGTCCTCAATCCGGTATTTTTTTCCAAAACTTTCTCGGATTTGGACCTTATAAGCTCAGCATTTCTGGCCGACGCTTGATGCTAGAGTCAGCCTGATATCTCAAATGATGTCGAGGGTTGACGAAAGACGCTGAGTGGTGCATTCTAGTTTTGTAATGCTCCCCGGGAGCTGACGAAAGTTTGAGGCAATGAATGCGAGGCTAGATCTGACATCGGAGTTGGCGGCGATTTCTTTTGCCTTCCGCATCGCAGCCGCTTCGCTGCTGTCGAGCTCATCCAGCACGTTGACGATACTATTCAGATTGATCGAATAATAAATGGCTGCACTCAGTCATGTGCCCCAACGGGTAATTACTGGCGCAGGGGGAAGCGCTAAAGCTGGAGCTGTTTCTCGAAAGACTTCAACTCGAGATGGAGCTTTTGAAAAAACTTTTTTCACGCTAAATATCAAAGAGTCGACCTCGGCGAACGAGACCCGCATCTCTTCACAGACTCGGTGTATGGCATGTGCCAAACAGGTTACATGTACCATTCTTTGAAAGATTGCTTTCAACTTTCAAGCCGTCTCCTGCTTTTTTCATATATGGTTGCACCCAGAGGCCATCGGAGGGACGGCAATGAGACGAGAAAGAAGCAACTTGGGCAAAATGCCTTTCGAAAATTGATTATAGGCACTAAGGAGGAATCTCGGAGAGGAAAGGCATTTTCGGGCATTTCAGGCATTTTGCCTCAAAAGCCCAGCTCTGCTCATGAGAATCATCATGAGTACCGTGAATATTGAGAATTGATGAGCAGGCCCGTCTATTTTTCGAGTCCCTATAGGTTTTCCCTTCGCTAGAGACTGCTCGTGTGATCGAGACTACTTTTCTAGATTTTGTCTCTCCAAGATGAGGACAGAGCGAGTTTTTTCCTGAATGCTCATGCCTCGGGATTCGTCGAACAGACGGAATAGTCCATCGATACCGTCCTCGGGGATCTTTCTCATCAGTGTTCCGAAGAGGGATACCAATGTTCCGGCTCGAGGAGGTGCCTATTTATTTGAGACCGCTCGTAAGTTCGCGACTGCACCTTTATGTATTACAAGCCCCCAAAACGTGCCACACTACTACTCCATCAGAGACTGCTCTTCAAAAATGAGAGGATACGATATCCACAGCATACTTGTATTAGGCGATTTCGGATGAACTTGAGCTGCAGAATGCCGGGAACACGAACGCGTTTTTCGAATGCTTCATATTCCTTCTGTAACATCAGGCCCCTGCTCGCGGCAATGCAGCGATTTCATTCTTCTCGAAGCACTTAAGGATAGTGGATCGAATCCCCCCGCCTCGCAGAGAGTTCCGCGTAAGAAAAAAATCTTTGGTCTCGTAGAGGGTCTTCGACATTCGGAATATTATTGAAAGAGATCTTGAGCTGTTGGCCATCTCCCGTAGGGAATGTTCCCCCGACGACTCGTACGCAGATGCAGGTTCGGACAATTTACGATCGAGCTGACATTCACGCGCGTATCGGGCAAAACGTTGTGCGTCCTTTTCAATCGTGATCTCGGATTTGCCGCTCCCTTGTGCTACCCAAAAAAAGTTAGGAATCCTTCCCTTTTCTCCCCTTCAGAACATCACCAGGCCACCCGATATCTCTCCCGATGCTCGCCAATCCCGCATTAAGATTCAACTGATGATTTCTCTCTCCCATGTCAGATTCGTAGACCGCCGGTATGTCTTTTTGCTCGGGACCAGTTTACCGTAAACGTCGTCATGACGAGGACTCGAGCGGCAGCGGTAGGTCCACCCATCATCCATTCCTAGAGATTCTTCCGACTTGTAGAGATTATCCTTGCCATCGCTTATTTTCGTGAGCTTTCCATGGTGAACACCGTATATTCCTCTCGTATCTCGGTCCTATGGAAGAGGGAGCTTGACATCTGATCGCACAAAGGGAAAACGTGGAGCATTCAAGTGGGCCGAGAGAACTGTTGGATACTGCTGAGGTAATTTTTTTATGGGATTCCACCCGCAGACAGGCCTCGATCCGTGAGCCTCAAAGCTTCCGCAGCGGACTCGCGATCATCGGTCAAGAAAGCGAGGAAGTTCGTCACCTGGAAGGATCTGAAGAATCGTAGGTGGCGAACATGTTTTCGAGGACACGGACTAGACATTCGAAGGCACGGCAACCCCTCTCGTTCAATGTTTCAGAAGATGAGTCCCGCGGAAGTCGCACGGGATCTTGGATCGAATATCGTCCTCACCGGGTTCAAATTCGGAAAAGCAAGAAATCGGGACAAGCGGGAAAATTGATCGGTGAGCCGAAAAGTTCATTTCACACAACGACAAGCATGCGCATTCCTCTCAGGGGTGACACACTATCAGGTTTCCGTTTCACACATTCTCTTTTCAGATCGATTCAGGCAGCTTCCCGGTAAGTCGACCTACGGTCCCGAAGGGGCCCGATCAGAACCTCCGGAACGGGACTCTATCCCGGTTCCTGAAATTGGTGGTCATCCTCACCATCGAATCAATTGCAGCTTCTTTCTTCGTGCACCTGAGTCAGACGCCTGAATCTGCTGGGAGCGAATGGGAGATCGATTCGAGTGAGTTCACGCGGATGATCATGCTCATTTTGGGATAGGACTCTCCCGATCCTGATCTCTTGCAAGTTGCGGGAATCGTGATTATTCAGGTTTATGCTAATGATTTCTCTTCAATTCTCCTCAAGTCGAGATCAAGGTCCTGGATGAAGTAGTAAACGACGGGGGATCGGAGAAGAGAAAGGAAAGAAGTTTTGTCATTACAAGGGAGAGTCTAGCCGCTGGCAGAAACAGGAGGGCGTCAGCCGGGTCGGCTGACCTCAGTCAAAGTACAGAGTCCGACGCGGACGAGAGGAGTCCAGAAGAAAAAATCACGGTCAAGACGAGAAACACTTCGCAAGTCGCGAAGGATGAGATGATGGCCCTTCTCAGGAATCGGGTGAAGAGAGTTCGCAGGCGAAAGTCGTCAACAGGTTCGATGCTCAACTTCCTGATAGGTGAGCTCAGACAGTCAACGGTCAACTGATCTGGAGCGGATCCCAGCCAAACGCAAGAATCGCTCGAACCGAAGACGATCAGTCGAGGCTTCACTTTCATGAGAGAGCTTCACAAAACTTCTCATTCCAGATCCCCAAAGCGACTGCAGCAGCTACAGTTCAGCCGATTGAAGGCTCCTAGGATTCCCCCGAGGACCTCATGCTCCCGTCATTTTTGCAACACCGTGCGACATACTCGCAGCTTCGTTCTGCGATGATCGTAGTCCGTCAGCGCGGATTGGTGATGAATCAGTGAATAAGTTCAATAGATTTTGGATACGAGCTGCAACTGGTCGGAGCAGCTGGTTTTTCCCCACATCATCGACTCGCAGAGACTCGGATGCTCCTCGAAATCATTTTACAACTCGCTTTTCTCGGCCGATGTAACTTTGTGTCTTCGTTACTATAACCGGCTTTCTAACCCGATAATTCAAAAAGTCTGTCAAGACATATCGGTTCGGGAGAATATATTGTGTTCGTTTACTATTAAGCACTGAGAGTTTTTTTTTGGTTTCGCTCCCTTCCTTGGATTTCGCAGCAGAGCGACTGAATCAGTAGGCTACAACACGGTTGGGTTCTGAATTTTTCTCAACTCTACCGTAGGGGCGCTCCAGCGTCGTTTCTCATCGGTGCGCCCATGGGGCTTGTCGAAATCTGAGCGTATGAGGAAACCTCAGCTCGATACGGAAACAATAGAATCCGTGAGGAGATGGGTATGCCTGGGGGATACCCGCCCTCGCTCACGACGGCATAGGGTCGCGCTCCGGTCCACCCATTGTGCCGTCTCTCGCTGAGATGCACGAAGGAGATGGCGCCAGGTAGAGATAAATTTGCTCTGGAAGCATTCTGTCGAATGTATACTCTCTTCGGAATCAGAATCCAAGCCAAACAGCTTCATCGCTTCGCGGATAGTCAACGGAATTCTTGGAGTAGCTGTGCGTTGTTGGTCCTCATTCGACTTCTCGTGCTCGCGTCTTTCGGCGTTTACGTCACAGGCAGCTCTCTCGCACTCTACGACTACGTTGACGACAAAGCCTCCTTGCTGGACTTCGTGCGGCTTTTCTACAACATCGCGTCGTATTTCACGATTTTCATCGGTGTGGTTGTGTTGAGTATGCACGAGGAGGAACTTTCAGAGATTCTATTTCGATCTGAATTCTTCCCGACCGACTTCGATGGCGATTGCTTTCTCAGAGCGATTTTATGCAACGTGCCTTCGTTCGCTATCGATCTGTATCTAGCAGCGGACGCTTTCGTCAGGGAAAGATCGCGGCTGATCATCACTGGCTACATGTGCGGAATTTACGTGTGGCAAGGTCAGATGGCCGCCTTCGCCATGTACATGGAATGTCAAACCGTAGTTCTCGGACAGCTGCGGGAACTCTCTGCCATGGTGCGCGCGAGCCCTTTCAACGAAGAATCCATCATCCGCATCACCGCCGCGAAGCAGTCCATACGGAATACGATTGCGCGGCTGAACAGCATTTTCGGCAATTTTTTCCTCGTTTACTACTGTAAACTATTCACTCTTATGACGCTGCGTATCGGTGCCGTAATATTGTGGGGAACAGAACATAACTTGGCTTTGTGGCTGAACTCCGCTTTCTTCTTCAGCTTATCCTTCCAGATTATCCAGACCTACGGCACGACGAAGGTCGGTTCGGATATCATCGCTGAATCCCTCAATCTTGAGCGTTTCCTCGATCAGCCTCGCAGATCGTGGGACGGTGCTCGGCAGAAAGCTTTGATGGAGGTCCGGAGAATTCTCAAATATCACGATTATTTCGATGCATTGCTAATCTCCGAGAGTTTCATCACTCAGAAAGCCACCACGTTCACTTTCCTTGGGACATCTTTCACTTGCGTAGCGATAATTCTCCAGTTTGACTGCGATATACTCAAAATACTTGAACTCGCAAGGTCAGATTTGTCATAAAAGACGGACCTTCGCGAGTCCAGGGGACCTCTACCGTGAACCTTGGAGTTTCCCCCTCCAAGGAGAGATTCCACCCGGACGATAGTCGACCCAATTACGTAGCTCAACGTCCGGGCGATGAGAGACTCCTAGGTCGAGGCTCCATCCCATAGTCCATACCGAAAGACTGTCTCGATGATGGATGAAGGATGTGAACTGTGATGGACAGTCTCCAATCAAGTTGACGGACACACATGGGTCGAGCCAATTAGTCACTATTGTAGTCCGAAATCCGTTCCGTTCCTCTCATTTTCTCTACGGATCCCCCCGCTCGCTATCCCCAATTCCTAGACCTCGATAGAAAAATGGCTCCGACTAGTTGTCGATGAACTGATACGGTCCGGAATTTATTTTTGTTGAGCACTAACAATAAATACATAAATGATCACTAGATCAGGAGGGGACTTTCTTCGATGACACACTGTTGGGCGCGCGGCCAGTGCCATGTCATCTGAGGCGGCATGTGAAGAATCTAAGCGAAGAACGACATTCGTCGGGGCATGTCGATTCCATATATCAACGTCATTTGAATAAACTAGAGAATGGTGTTGCTGTTCATCGACGCGTGCGAAAGACTCGAGGGCGCTTCCAGTGCAGCTCGTTTCTGCAGCCGACTCCGTAGTCGTTTGATAATTCTCAGTCGCTCCAACCAGTTATTGACGTAGGTCTCTCCGCTCCGATGGATAGTGGAAGCGATCTGGAATGCGATTTCCATTCAATCAAAGTTTATAAATTGAATTTCGAATCTTGGAATTTCTACCTCTGTAGTCTCAGACGGGAAGGATTGAATTGTGCCACGGAAACTCACGTTCATGTGCAGGGCGAGCTGTCTGGCATACTTCGGGAGAGCCTCGTCGTGGATGGCGCATCCCCGCGTGACCTCCTCGTCTGCTCCGATCTGGGGAAGCGATGAATACACGAATGTTAGATCGCCCGCGATTCTGATTCGCAGAGGAAAAATCTAAGGAAAACTCACGAACCTCAGCTTGTAACTCCTTGCGGAGCCACACCCGGACTACCGACGTATTCTGGCACTGAGGAGTGATGATGATGCACGCATGTAGAAACTGTGACTGTGGATCCGAAAGGGAAAGTGTCAGTTCCGAACGCGGCGGAACAGAGTCCCGAAAGGAGAGAAGACCGGCCGTCGACTCACCCTGGCTGGAGGGACGTATTCGCTGCCCGAGTTGTTGTAAACTATGACAACGTAGTCGTTGCCGATGTGTTTCTTCTTTTCAGCGCAATGGGGGTCGGACTTCTTGGTCGGCATGAGGGTGGCAACGTGGAACATAACCTGCATCACGTCGTCATGCCAAGCTATAGAGAAGCTGCCATCTTCACCCCATTTCGTGTCCAGACCCCCATTGTATATCGATGCGCCGTCGATATCCTTCAGACAGACGTACGTTCCGAGACCTTGCAGGAACTTCATGTACCTAGAAGGCGTCGAGCTTCGTGAAACGGGTTCAAAGAGCGCTGTTGGACCTCAAGACGAGGAGTCTGATCCGGGAGCGCATCGACATTCCCGAAAACCAATCGAGATTTTCAATTACGCTACCTCCGACTGCCGAATACGTTGGACAGCATGGCCGGTTCCGCCTCCTGATCCGCGTCAACGTAAACAATGCCGATTTTGTGGGTCTCATAGGCGAGGGTTCGATCGAGCACCTCGAGAGAGTTGTTGTACTCGTCGGCGTTCGGAGGGATCTGGAATTCGCAAGAATTTCGAGTATTCGCATAAACCAATGCGGCTTTCTTCATAATGGAAGCGCATCGATACCAGAGGAGGGGTCCTCGGGAAGAGAGGGGGGGGGGGAACGTCACCAAGAGCGGCTGCATCTGACTAAAGTGTTTCGTCGGAGCTCCGTCCATTCCTCGGACCGGTTCTTCAGCAAAAAGCCGATTGAAGAGGAACATCGGCGACAAACAGGCTCGATCTGTTGGGGGAACCGAGGCCTTAGATATCAGGAATCTCTTCACGCGAACTATTCGAGCGTGTGGTGACTCACCAGAATAGGCGACTTCATCTTTCCAGGGGAAAAATTCGTTGCTCTGTCTCGTCGGTGTCATGACGGATATCGTCTGAGCCCGGTCCCGGAACCCGAAGCGATCCGAAGACTCGAGCTGGGAATCTGGGGAGAAGGTGATGTTCTGGGCCGCCCTCCTCGACTTTGGCTCTTCTGGTATGGAAGCGATTTTCCTGGAAGCAGAAATGAACGGTCAGCCCGCCGCTCACCAAGTCAAACGAAGACTGCCCCATAACCGTCGTATTCGAGAAATCCGTTTAGATATCCAGTGCTATTTCTACACGGAAGTGGACTCACTCTATCCGTGGCGACTTTTTGCTTCCTTGACGTTCTTTCTCCGTCATGGAAACGGATCGCTGTATCAGAGGCTTGGGGGATGGCTCAGTTGGAGATGACGGAGCGGATTTCCTGACCGGAGGGGTCGATGGCTCCTCTTTTCGGGAACCAGCTTCGCTCTCGGTCTCGGATTGCCTCATAGTCGCAGAAAGGTTCACAAAGATGGATGTTATATCCGGAATAGCAACATCCTGAAACGAGGAGTCCCGCGTATTGATAATTGACTCCCGAAATTCGGTCGGGTCAGTTGAGCTCCGAAATGAAAATCTCCCGATCCGCAGGGAACCCTAGGCACCTTTCGATATGGTAGCTGAGAAGAATGTCTTACGTGGAGAGGCATGGTCGAAAACAGATCGTTTTGCAATCTCAAAGTCCAAGACGTTACTCCAGAGGGTCTTCGCACAGTTACCTCAGCCCAATTCCGACACCAGCAATTACAAACTCGATGGAGAACCATTCCACCATCTGAATTCGCCGATCCGGAGGAACTTGACTGTGAAGACATTGCATTTGTTAAGCGTACAGCTTTGCCATAATTCAAATACTCGGAGGGAATTCTGTTCAGAAGAAGGCCGTGAAAGCGAAGGAAAATCACTTACTGCGAGAACACTTTCTGAAGATCCAGCTGAGATACCCTGAGCACTGTAGGCATGTACGGCCGGCTGGAATGGGAAGCGGATCGATCGTACTCAATGATTCTGGGGTCTGGTCCAGATGCGAGATACTTCCATTCGGACTCACCGGCTGACTGGTGTGCTGATAGATGTGCTCGTCCGAGCTACACTTGATCTGCTCCGATGCCTTAGCTCCCCTGCCTATTCCGAGCTCATCTCTCGACGCAACGCTCATTGAGCGCGGAGCTAACTCAGATCCGAGGCTTTTCAGTGACTTCTTACTGGAGGATTCCGCGCCGTTCGCCCCGGGGCTCGGGGATAGGTTGCCCGACGACGGGGCCAGGTTCTCCGACGAGCTCTGGCTGAGGGTGTTCTGCCCACCACAATGAGTCGACTTGCACAGTTTCAGACACCGGTCGCAAACTCCGCCAGAACTCGCCGAGATATTCGTCACGCAGCCCGATGTCGTGATGGTGAGAACCTGAAGGACACTCATTCATTGCTCTCTGGGATTTCTTCCTCGTTCGATGCTCCCCTTTAATTTTCTACCTCTGTGAATCGGCGGCTCACCTTATTACCGGCGACCCATGTGATGCTCTGGCCTCCGTTCACCAAGAAATGCTCAGCTGCGCTTTTCCTCGGCTGCAACGAGCAGGCACCTGCAAGTACGGGTGAATTCAAAATGAAATAAAATATCCCATTCCAGACGAGCCAAAGACTTTTTTGCAACGAATGCTCTCCCCGTAATCAGATCGCTAGACTGTCAAGAGACTTCCGGGCTCCTCACCCTGTGAGTACTGATTCAGGAAGTCATCGGCAGCCTCCACGAGTTCTTCCTGCAATTGAACGGCACCGGAGCCGGCCTGAGGCAGCGCACCGAGCTCGGATCTGTCCCTCTGACCACCCATGTTGGCGGCTTTTCGCTCGTTCAAACTTCCGCTGCGACTTCTCTGCATCGGCTCGAAAGACGACGTCGACGCACTGTCCAAGTTGATGGTTCTGTGGGAAAGCCGTAATGGCAGAATCCGCTGCATCGATGCCGAAGTTCGAGATCGCTCATCAAAAATTACCTGCTGTGATTGCGGAGCCGTTTCATGATGAACTGAGCGAACTCCGGTCGGAACTCTGCTCTGCATTTCAGGAACCAGAGAGCGATGACATGGTGGGCTAAGGCCACTACGTATCGCGAGAACCGTACGCTGTTCGTGTACGGCAGAGCGATGGCGAAGACCTGCGGTCGATTGATGACTTGTCACTCAGAAAAGAATTCAATCCGCGATAGATGCGCGATATGGCGCGATGCATAGATGGTCAAGCGAAATGTGAGGGATCCCTTCCCTACCTTGTTGTAGTTTTCTTTCGTGAAGGAGGAGAAAATTTCCGGCAGAGTTATCAGACAGGACAGAAAATCCAGTACCGGCAGTGCCACAGCCTTGGTGTCAGAAACTTTTGCCAGCTTGTTCAAAACTATTTCGCATTTACGGTACATCTGGTCTTGTAGTTGGAGAAGCACCAAGGTCAAACTACGGATGCATTGGGGCGCGGCTTTCGACGACATGCCCTGGACGAGGGTGCCGACGAGTTTTGTTTGAACGTTGGATTGTAGCTCGTTTCGGTGAATGGGGAAGACCACCAGTATAGGAAGAACCTGGAAAGGGAACGAGGGGGTCGGCACCGAGCTCCGGAAAAATCATCGAACTCCTCCAGGAGTCTAATCGCGACACTCAATAAGCTCGAGACCTGCCATAGGAGACCCATACTTTTTGCTGGAGATCACTGAATGTTACTTGACTCGTCCGCGGAGCGTCCTGGTTCTCATGCTTGAAGTCGGCGACTTCGGAATTCGCGAGTACTTTGAAACGAGTCTGATCCGCTACCATCGAGCAAAGGAGATTGCAGTACCTGGGGGAGGGTAAGAGCGATTAGTCGGGAAGATTCGATCTGCCCGCACGAGACTGACTCGGGAATCATTCCCGACGGTAGACTGTCCGTTCGAGCTGAGGACCCTGTGCGTATCGAATCACTCACTTTCCAATAGACTGATGTCCACCGAGCAGCATCACAGGCCGGTCCTGGAGGAATCTGGACAGCCGATCGGTCATGGACATGAACAACCGCCAGTTGGTTTCAGACTGCAATATCGAGTTAGCTTCAGATTACAAGGGGAGCGGAATCAAGGGAGAGCGGAACGCTGACCGTTCCATCAAAACTGACATGAGCGATTTCGGGGGGGCACTACAGAGATGAGACATCTGTACCTCGATAAAGGCCGTGATGACCGGTGGAACGTTGCTAATGTTGACCACGACGACATCGACTCCTTGCTGATTCAGATGCTCGATGTAGGAAGTGTTGGGATTCATCACAAAAACAAACGGCGAACACCTACGACGGTCGGAAATGACGGTCATCCTCTCTATCTCACGAATTTCCACTCCTCTCTAGTTTTTCCGATCCACGAATGTGAATATGAGCAGCCCTGAGTGGTATCCAGAAAAATATCCATGGAGATCTGACTTGGTGTAGTCTCCCCCCTACTTCTCTCGGCATGGGGGTCTCATTGAGAGTTTTTCATAGAGATTTTTCCGGGTACAACTCAACGCAAAGTGAGTTGTACTCATGCACAATTTCCTTTAATTTTTCCCTCAAGCCGGCGACTTGCGACCCCGATATCCGCGAGCTATACGGATGAGATTTTCTCTCAGAGGCAATTATTCCTCACTTACACGACTGTGGAACCCTCGTCGTTGTCCTTAATGACTTCAATGCACAATTGACCCCTCGAATTCATTCGGAATGATAAGAGTAACTCCATGATCAGCTGCCGGCTTTTCACCGCAACCGTCGTGTCCAATGGAGAGGCGCCCTCGCCGGGAGGCGGGCAGTACTGTAATTTAGGGGTTTGCTGTCTTCATCACATCGAAACTTGAGTGGGTTATGGCCGCCCGCAGGCACCGCAAATCCCTTGAGCTCCAGGAGCATTTTACGAACCTGTCGATTTATCCACGAAACGAGTTTTTCGACGATTCGCTGGAGAGTGTGAGGCGTTGAAGAGTTCAGCTCATTGCGGAAAACATCCACAAGGCATTCGATCGCAACCGCCGATAGTTGCACTTGTAAAGTATTCAAAACCTGCAATAGTAAGCGTGAGATGTCATCGATGGGAATCTCCGTCGAGCTCATCCCTCTTGGCGTGTATCGCAAAACGTCTACACTGGGGGAGCTCTCTTGGGGAAACCCACCGTTTCCAATATCTCGACGCAGGCCTCTTTCGTTCTCTTCCCCGGGTTCGGAAGTTTCAAGCAAAGGGTTGAGATCGTACTGATGGCTTCCTTGCCCACAATGTGGTCTCGCTCTTCAGCAACTTTTCCTGGGGGATCGAGAGAGAGTTTTCTTCGTTCTCAATGGAAACTTTTCAAGAGAGAAAAATGTTCGGACGCCAGGCTATTTCATAACAGCATCAATGAAAATTCTCATCTCGAGTCGGCCTCGAAGATTTACCCAGGTACGGTACGATGATATGCTCGCAGATTTCCTCATCGTAGAAAGTTCCGAACGACGTAATGATGTCTTTCAGAACCGAAAGCGCTTTCAGTCGAAGCGTCTGCGGCCCGTTGTTATAAAACGTTTCCATGAGGGCCCCGAGTCGCGCGAGCCAATCACTCGGATGTCGCTTTACGTCGGCCGCGCGGTAATCCAATAAACGGGTTAGCGAAACTTCCTGGAAGCGGAGCTGGTTTGAGCCTCCTCTTCGCACGTCGACTCGTGCACAATTTCCTTTAATTTTTTCCTCGAGTCACTGAGGCTAGGTGTATCGATCACGTCAGAACCCACCGATCGCTGGTGATGGGGTGATTTCTCAACGAGCTCAAAGAGCCGCTCCTTATCAGTGCCACAGATAACGCCCTTATCGGCGAGTGTTTCAAGCAAGAGATAGAGCTCGGTTATGAGCGTTACACAAATCTCGCTGTCTCCCGGTTTGTTTCCATACTGGCTATCGGATAGCTTCGGCAGGACCTGGAATAGGGAGAGGTCTCAGGCGGGCACGGAACAGTCCCGAGCGAGAATTCAGCCACGAAGGGAATCGGTGGCGGATGGAAAGATATTTCGAATGAGAGAATCACCGACCTCGATCAGTCCATGGGCGACGTCGAGGATCAGGGTCCAGTCGAAAACGGATTCGTAGGCCCGATCGTCCGGGCCTGCTTCGGCCGTCTGTGTCAGCAAGGAGCATAGAGTTCGGCTGACCTCGGCAGCGATGACAGCTTTTCCGCTCGAAAGCGCCTTCAGTGAACGAGCTCAGATTAGCCGCTATGCCCTCGAATCGTCTGCCATCTATCCCTACTGCCCAATCGATATAATTTCACCCCGCCCTGAATATCCCAAGGGCGCGCCTGACGCGAGCAAATTCCCTGTCAGGCAACACGAGGTGCATTCGATCCGAACCTTTTTCAAGGCGACAAGGTTAGCCGTGTGGCCGCAGGCTACAGTCTCGTGGTGAGCGGGATTCATGGCAAACCCTAAAAATATCACGGCTCCTCGGGGGAGATTGGCGTCTTTGAATCTGGAATCAAATCGATGAATCTCAGACCAGGAACGGCGAGAGAGACCACAGGATAGGTAGAAAATATGAGATTTCGACGCTCCAGAGAAAAAATGAGGTCGGCGCTTTGATGAAGTCGAGTCTCCTTTCGATGAGGCTTCGCTCACCTTTCGGGTTCCTCGAGAATTTCACACATCTTGGCCACAGCGGCTCTCCCAAGATGCGTGCCGAGTAACTTAGTCATTAATTGGAAAGAAGCCTTCTGTAATCTGGGGGCGAAAAGAAATTTTCAGTTTCAGCTCCACTCTGGAGCTCGACAGCTCCGCGAAGAGCCTCGGCCTGACCGAGCGCGATGAATTCCGGGCGGAAAGGGGACAGAGAAACTCACGGTACGACGAGAACTGTTCGACAAACAGTGGGAACCATGTATTCCAGGACCTCCGTTCTCAGAAGCGAGTAGCTCACGAGACAATCCAGAAGTTCTAGAGCCAGTTTTATGTTCTGTTCTGACGCGGTGGAATAGCAGAGCATGCACGTTTCTCTGTGGATGAAAAAGAATTTCATGGCTGAGTGAACGAATCCGGATAGCGCGGAGGCTTTATGGCGATTCCGCAATCGCCACTCTCGGCATGGAGTCGCCTCGAACTCGTTTGGAATCGAAAGGTACGCACTCGATGAGCTTGTGTATGATGTCCCTGTCGAGGAACGCCGAATTGTACTTGACCAGGTTTATAACGAGTTTCAGGTAACTTGGTGCAAAGGTAGTCTGCAGAACTTGGTGCATCCATTTGGCAATGAATTTTGCTGAAAGCAGAATGGGTTTCGAGTCAATCACCGCGACTCGATGGACATCGAACGATCGATCTCCGATACGGCTCCTCTGAGAGTAACGGAACTCTCCGGCTTGTTATCGAGCGAGTTTACTCACGCGCCTCTCTCTCGAAGAGAGCGATGCATTTGCCTTCTTTTGTCAACGCCTGAAGCAACTTCAGACGTCCACCGATATCCTGGAAAGATTATTCGAACTCCTCCCTGAGCGGAATCCATCGTATTCCGAATTTCTATCAGAGACCGTCTCCCCAACTTGTAGATAGTTTACCTTATCCTTGTCCCTGGACTTCCATTCGACTAGACCGAAAAGATGTACCCTGGCTAGGCCCAACTGCTCGAACTGCGTATTCGAGACCACGCAGTAGAAATCCAGGACCTCCTCTCGGACACTCAAGCTCTGGGCGGGCGATAGCAGATCATTCGTCAACGAATACAACGTGCTGACTTGCTCCTAAAGAATGGAATAAAATCCCGTCGAAGGTTCCACATGGTGTTCTCCGCTAATCCAATCAGCATCGATCTCGAAGGGTTCGCGCATTATCGCCAGGTGAATGAAGAGTGGATGCGAGGCGGAAGCGAGAATACAATTTTCTGCGGCTTAAATTCAGCGAAGAAGAAGAGAGAAGAAGGGAAAGACCCTATCACTGGAGCTACTGGATGTTCAGGAATACTCACGGCTTCAAAACGATAGTCATTGAGGTGCTCCTTTATTTCACGTATTGTCCTGATTCGGAGCTGAATATCGTTCTTCGAGGACAAGCCCTGAAAAGCCAAGGATTCATCTCAGTACCGAGACTCGGAGGAGCGACGCCCAACCCATCTAGGACGGGGCTCTGCTGGATCTCCTCCTCCTGCCCCCCAGTCGAATAGGGTTCTAATCCAGAGTCTAATCCTTTTCCTTGGAAACGAACAGACTCGGAAATTCCCGTCAGATCTCTGCTAGTATCACCGTGGTTGTTCACGGAAAATTTCTATCCGAGGCTCAGCGATCTGTCCGTCCTCAAATAATTACGACAGACACCGCAAGGAGGAACGCGATCGTCCCTCTGGATCCCTACGTTCTGAGCCCATGCCAGAGGTCTGGCGAGCTTTCCTCTACGCCGATCAAGATCGGATCATATTAAAGAGAGAGGGACAGACTTGGATCTGGTACGGGGATAGCTGAGCGGTGACCACTCGCTTCGCTATTCCGACAAAATGAAACACTCAGCAGCGGTTTCCGCTGATTCTTCCGCCGACTCAGCTTCTTACTGTCCTCCTGACGCAACGGGATTTCCGCAAGGAATCCCGCAGCATCCATAAGATTTAGCTCGTCAGGAACAGAGCGTCGATTGACGCTGATGCGTTTTTTTTTCCGAGATATATGTCGGCTTTCGCTTTCCTCGAGCACTGATCCGAATCGCGATCGATGTCGACTCACCTCGAATACGGAGGGCTCGAACTGAAAAGCCGGTCGAGACTCGATGGAACCAGCGGCATCCCTAGGCTTCCGGAAAACGTCGAAGATCCCCTTCTTAGTTCTGGTAGCCATTCTCACACGGGGGCCCCGCTAGCCGCCTTCACCTGCACGCTGCTTCCGACGTCGCGTTAGGTGCGTGTGACATTCGTCCCGGGTTCTCGTATCGACGGAAGATTCACCGAATCGCTCGCAAGTCGAAGTAGCGAGGAGTAGTCCCCTCCACAGGGTGCGAGACTCGCGATCGATTCAGCCACCAGACGCCTTGCGCTCGCGTTTCAGAAGGCAGATGGTTCCCGCGGCGTCGGCATCGGGTTCCTACTCGACGCCGTCGACCGACCGGTGACTTATTGTGGTAACGGGATATAGTTTGTGCCGATTCTCGGCTCCGGAGAGCGGAACCTTTCCCGATTAGCTTACAAAGTAGCCCACTCTCTGGTGGTTACCACAGCTGATGGGCCGCGTATGTTTAAAAACACAGCAGACGCTTCTCCACGAAAGCAGTTCACAGATGCTCCAGCAGTACGGCGCTCGAGACCGGCGCGCCAGTTCGAATTGCCCGTCGAGATCACGGGGGCTCGAACTTTTCTTTAAATCGAAAGGCTCTTACGGCTGTACGCCATGTACAAACTTTCCGTCCCTCTGTAGCTCCCGGTCCCAGCTGCCGAAAACTGTTCGTCTTCGACTTCGGGAGGGATTCTCTTGTATTGGCCTCCGACAGACCGTCTTTCTTACGAATTCTCGAGTACTTCCTCTGCCGATAGACCTGGTTGCTTGTCACGGACGGAATCCCCCCTCCCCGAGGGCAGAAACTGGCTCCACGGTGAAACTCCACAGAGGGACCGGGTCCTGGGGCATTCAACAAAGAAGGCAGTGCAGCGTGGAACCACTTGGATGGCCTCTTTCAGACTCTCGTCTGGAGTCTAAAGAAGCGATCGAATGACATGCTGGCGCCAAACTCAGACTCGAGTCCATATCCTGACACGTCCCACTCTGAGTCCTGGTGGCGAAGACTCGGAAGGCAGCTATTGAGCGATGTGCTCTACGATTGCTCTATCCAGTGGATGAGGCGTTGTCTATCTCTATCATTGACGTCTTCGATCGTGAGACCACATGTCGTAATTTGTGGAGACGCCTCTCGATCGAGGTCTGTAGCGACACAGTCGCAGAGCTTCCGAGGAGCAAAATGGCTCTGTCCCGACGCTGAATCAGTTCCAAATGGCTGCTCTATGAGATGGGATACGAAGCTCTTCCATAAATCGAGTCCTCTTCGTGATTTGCGCGATTCTCGACGAGAAAGGGGTGAGGGGAGTACGGAGAGAGAACCCTGAAGTCGTCTGCCAAAATGTAAACAAGCAACTTGCCAGAGGGAAGCGCTGGCTCTTCGTGAACGCTGGTCTCTCATCTCTCCATTTTCGGTGGACAGAAGGGAGATATGTCGGACATGTGAGCTCGACGAACATCTATTCCCGGTCGCTGCCAAAAAAAACAGAAAACATTTGACCTTGTGGCATGAGGTGTGAGACTGGGGTCATGTCGTGAACCCGAAAACTCTCAGCCTCGAAATTGACAGCCGGGTCCATGGGACATCTGCTTCCCGGAATCTGCGGAAGATATTTGTGAACCGTCCCAAGTGATGGATTAGGCAGAGCGGCATGTGAGTCGATAAAGAAATTGAACTCCCTTCATTTCATTGTCCGGGGAAAATATATTCGGCCTCGTATATGTAGATCACAGTCGGGCACCCGAACATCTTTCCGACGTGACATTTACGCGAGCGTCGGAATCTGTCAGCGTCGGGGAGATTGGATAAAGTCCTAATCATAGGTTTCGAGATCACAGAAATAGATGGAAATCTGATGGGCTCTCGAAGCCTCCTAGTGGGAGACAAGGAAACCATTGATCGTGAACTTGTTCTTATAGACCCAGTCGCACCGGAGACTGCTGAGGCGCTGGAGGTCTCCTCCTCTCTGAGGATAAGGAGGGAAAACTCGAGGTTGACGCCATGCCATTCTCAACGTGTGCCCTCGATGGGCCCGCCAATGCTCTGGCGTTGAGTAGAGATTCTCACTTGTGCGCAGTCGCTGGTAGAACTGTATTCAAAGTATTCAATATCGATGAGCAAGACAGGATCTCCGAGAAGGTGAGCTGAGGTTTCCAACGAATCGAATCGAAGGCGTCAGATCACGCTACGCCACGTTCTCCAGCGGTAGCGCGGAGATCATCAATCTGAAACCTTCCAGGTCAATCTGCGTGTGGGGAAAAACATCAATTTGAATTATTCTTGTTCCGATGTCGTCTGGAATCCGGACCTGGAGACAGTACTCGCCACAGCTGCGACGAATGGTGCCGTCGTCATCTGGGATCTCAACAAGTCGACGAAATGCAAACAAGAACTTGTTTTAGCTTACCACAAGCGAACTGTGAACCGAGTAGTTTTCCAGGATGCCAACCTGCTGCTCTCGGGATCCCAGGTGAGCTCGATTGCGAGCGCCCTTGCTGCTACGGGACTATTGGGAGTGCCTGAAGTTCTGTCGGGGATGGGCGAGACTTCTCCGAATTGCTCGGGATTGTAACTCCTTTTCCACTCCCCTTCCAGGACGGGACGATGAAATGCTTCGATCTCCGTCGCAAGGAAGCAATTTGTACTTATCACTCGTCGGGCGAACACGTTCGCGACATCAAGTTCTCGCCGCACGAGGTAATTCAGCACCGTTGTTGGTCTTCAATCTTTGGAACTCCTCGTCTCTCCGCGCGGATCAATCGCTCGCAACACTTCATCGCTGAACAATGAAGTTGAAGCTTCGCGCTACCTTTCCCAGGTGAACTCGTTTGCCGCCGCGCAAGAGACCGGGACGGTCCAAATTTGGGATCTGCGACGGAACGATCGCTGCATCCGACAATTCACCGCTCACTCCGGCCCGGTTTTCACCTGCGATTGGCATCCCGTGGACAACCTACTGGCCACCGGAGGCAGGGACAGGGCCATTCGGATTTGGAACATGCAAAGTGCCCCAAATCTCACCCATTCCTTCAGTGAGTACGCGATCTGGGTAACTGACCGGCTCCAGGAGCCGATCGCGATCATTGGTTCGGAGCAAAAAAAATAATACGGTCAGATTGAATTAATCTCTCGCCGATCCGCAGGCACAATCGCCTCCGTGGCTCACATTCGATGGAGACCGAATCACCACAACCAACTTGCATCAACCTCTCAAGTCTGTCATTCTGACCCAATGGCTTCTCGACCTCGATGCTTTCGAGGCTCAAGAAATACTACACATACGTACCGTATTTTCTCTGATTGACGGGCAAGCCGGTTTATCTTTCAATACCTCGGTGAAATGTCCGTCTTCTAGAAGGCGCCCGTTTGATGGAAGTGTTTTGAATCTCGCTCGATTTCAACGATTTTCCCTCATTTGAGGGTTCCCGTCCATTAGAAGGTCCCTGTTTTGTTTTCGATTTCCTCGGGAGACGCCCGTTCCTCGAAGGGTGCTCGTTCATTAGAAGAAATACGGTACCATATATCTCCACCATATCAGACTGATCACTTAGTCGGAGCTCATTCACAGGTTCTGGAGCATAAAGTCAACATTTGGGATCTGCGACGGGTTCATTTCGCCGCTTACAACTTCGAGGAGCACAAGGACGTCGTCACCGGATGCGCTTTCCGGAGTCAGGGTGAAATACTCCTAAGCACTGGGAAGGACAGCATGTTGATCCTTCGGTCATTCGAGTACGCGATCCAACCAGCCACCAAAGCCAACCCGGTCAGTTAGGGTGACAGAATTTCTCTTCCGAGCCTGGAGGATTCTCTCAACCGCTCGTTTCCATTCATCAATGATGAATGGGATCATTCCAAGAATCCTGCATTTGGGATCCGCTAGCGTATGGAAGGCGTTGGGATTTCCTGATCGTGTTTCGCCTTTTGAAGGTTGCTCATCGATTCAATGCGGAAGATAGCATTGCGCTCGCGGTGTGGGATAAGCTGAAAACAGGAAGCACGAAGAGGTCGACCTACAACGTTGGCAGTAACGGACGGAAAGGAGTGCCTCAATCGAACACGGAGGACGTGCAGTCCGCATGTCGCTCCGAACTCACCGTCTTCAAGGACCTAGGTCCCGTGAGTATCTCCTCGATCCCGCGGGAGTCCCATTCGTATCCTTTCCCGTTTCAATCCGGATTCGTTTGGCTTCCCTTCCGTCAATAATAACCGTCCCGTTACATGTGTCAGGAAAACGATTATCACACTTCGTTCCTGCGACTAGCTCGGTCCTACCGATTGTTCGGGGCCCCTTTCCAGGAGCTTTGTGAGCACAACGCCAAGGTAAACGAGTTATCCGAGCTTCCGTCCTTCGGGGAGTGTGTTCTGTCTTTGACTCGAGCTCCCAGCGGAGCCTAATGTTTTTCCCCCCCTAGGTCGCAGCTGACGCGGGCATGGTACAAGTTTCTCAAACCTGGAAAATTCTCAGAACCTTATTCCCGGCACAAGGCGAGCTCGATTTGAAGAGAAATGACCCGGTGATGCAGAGATCATTCAATGATGAGAAAGGTGAGTTACAGGGTGGAAAAGATTACCACTGGGGCAGGTTTCGGAGCATCAGCAGAATCTCCCCTTGGCCAGGCGATGCAGAGTATGTGGAAGAGACCGATGCGTGCAAAGGAATTCAAAAATTGGTGCCTCCTTCCAGCTGCTTCGCAAGACGAAATGAGCCGTCACAACTCAGTAACGAATTCAACAAGATCTCGACACCCGTCTCTGAAGGATGAGGAGGATGTAAAGTCGCTCCTGGCTGCCTCCAGGGACGGAGGCGAAAGCACCGGAGGCTCTGAATCCGACGACGAGGAAGGCGACAAGGTTTGCTCTGCTCCTTATTGTCATTGATCGCAATGCGAGGGCTTCTGTCGCGACGGACCTGGCCTGAAATCAATCATCATCCATTCAGGACGACGACGACTTCATTGACTCCGAAGTTTACTCTGAAGACGAAGTTGAGGAAGCCCAAGAAATACACAGCAGTTTCTATCCGCAACCCCGGAGCAAGGTTTGCGAACAATGATTAATTATTCTCTTGCGTCTGGACTCCGGCGCAACCTGATCGAATATCATCTACAGTGGTGTGCTGTGGCTACCTTCAATTGGAAAGCTTGGTGGATGATGCGCCCGATTTTCCCATCGACAGTTCCTGACGGTGATCTCACTTCCTGTCCCGCCCACGAAACTCGAAGTTGATCTCGGCATCATAGCGTCAATGTTACGCCAATGTGTGGATCAAGGAGACGTCCAGAGCGCTGTCTCCATGGCTCTAGTCCTCGGACCTAGGATCAAGAGCGCCGTCCGAGTCGAGGAACGGTCAATCTGGATCACGAGTTATCTCGGTGAGCAATGGTCGATTCACGAGGATTCGTTTTCTCTCTGGGCGCCTCGTTTCAACCGAGGGTTTCGTGGTTGTTCTATCGTCTACCGGACTCCAGAAAAATCGCGCCGGATCGGGTTCTGGGACTGGAGCCGGCGTTCATGATTGATCGATTCAAGCTGTGAGGTGCTTATTTCAAACCTAACGGAATGCTCTAACTGTCTTCCCGCCCCTGGTAGAACTCTTGAGCCATTTCGAGCTTTGGAATATTTCGAATCAAGTCATCGTGTTGTCAGCAGACATCGATTGTATAGGAACTATGAATCAGCAATCCACATTGGTGAGTCCTCTAGGAGCAGATTGACAGCATATATAGCGGTGAATGTCATCGGCGGCAAGCAAGTCATTCGTATTCTTCCTGCAGATATACGCGGCATGCGATATTTGTGACAGACCTCTCCGCGGCGCACCGTCCGCAGGATTTTGCGTGCACTGCGCCCGTTTCGCGTCCCGCTGCTCTATTTGGTTCGTAGACTAACATACATTCATAGTTCATAAGTGGACAAATTAAACCACCGGTCCAGAACATAAACAATGGACTTGCGAGCGAGACATTCTGCTTCCGCCGCCCATTGATAACATGAGGCGTGGCTTTGCCCGTGGGGGAAGGTTTAATGAGAGGCTATAATTTTATACCGATGTTTGATGTCATCGAAGCTTATTTGGAATCTCATCGTTTCCAGTGACGAGGTCATCAAGGGTCTGTACGTTTGGTGCCAGGGCTGCTCCCACGGAGGTCACATGGATCATCTGAGGGAGTGGTTCTCGAAACATGACCAATGCCCGACGGGATGTGGTCATATTTGTGAGAAAATCGTTCGAGAAAGCCTCCCTGACTCGAGGAAAGCCGGATCCTCTTGAGAAGCCCTGGTTTAATCATAAATGATCTATCTTTAATTGTCCTTCGATCCCAAGGCGTAATCGAGGGCCTTGATGCCACAGATTGAATGGGACAGAATTTGGATTTCGAAGGAAACGATATTTAAATCCCTGTATTTTTGTACAGAATTTTTTAATTAGGCAAGTTACTATCCAAACATTTGAGCAATAAAGGAACCTAACTGTTGAATCTAAACCCTTGATGATTTTTTTTCGAGCATCTCGTTCAAGTGTCTCTCTCACGCCCGCGATAAGAGCGAAAGGTACACAAGGTCTCTCCAGATATCGCAAGCGGCTCGTTTTGGGATATTTCGAGAATCATGGCGCATCAAACCATAAATATATTGATCATCAAGGAGTTCCTACGGCCTGGAGGTCTACACTCGAAGTTTACGATGGTACCGTTGAGAGATCAAGCTGGAGATGCTTCGGCGTTTACGTTCGTGGGCGCTGGAACATCAAGTCCTAATGAAGCTTTCCGAGTCACCCAGCGATCCCATCGATTTCCACGAGAGCCCAAAAACCGCCTCAATCATCGATCTGAGATTCCAATCAGTCGAGCATTTCGCTATCATGAGAGAATTCGGGTCTCACCTGCGATATTCATTGAAACCCATCTGGATGGCATGATGTAATCCAGCCATGTTGGCCGGTCCTCCCATCCCCAGAAGAGGGACGAGAGGAGCGGCTAAGACGGCGACGGTTCCTCCGACGGGGCTCATCAGCGAGGCACGAATAATCTGAGTCGCGTTCCGTACACCGTTCATCATTATCTGTGGAACTCTCTGCGGTAGCTGTAACGGCGGCATCGACGGCAGGTTCGAGATACTGAAGAATTTTTCGAAAAAGAAACGTTTATCGTTCCGCCGAATCAGAGCTGTTCTCCGAAACTCAGAATAACGCCCAGTGCGAGATGAATGGAGCGCTCGGGCAACGCGTATTGATATGAAAACTCTGCATATTCACCGAGACTACCGACCTGAAGGGGAACAGCCCGCCGAGCCCGGCTGGGAAGTAGGCAGCGAGCGCCTGGCCGGGAGTCTGCAGCGCGTATGAGATGCCGGAACCCAAACTTTGGAGCGCTTGGGTCAAAGGCCGACTTCCCTGGCCCTCTGCGCAGCCCACTAGTATCGCGCAGCTCACGAACACAGCACGAGAGACGCGCATGATTTTTCCAAGTGAAAGTTGCTGATTCGACTGTGATTCTCCGTTCCACGCGCACGACTCATGAGGTCTTATACGGCTAATGCGAAGTGGTCTGTGGGAAAATTCTCCCCTTTTCTTACGGGGTCTCGCCCCATGGCGCGGAAACGTGCCGTGGCTTTCATCGACCGACGTAACGAACGTCTTTGGTCTCATGAATTATCAATGAACGCGGGTTCATCGAACCCCGGCAAGCCGAACATTGAGGGATTCATCCCGAGTTTCAAGGAAGTTTTGTTTTTTGAAACTTCTCCCAAGGACGAGGCGACATCTCCGTGGTCGTAATGGACATTGCGGTCCTGGTGACTCGGAGAGCTGTTTGGATTGCTGTTCTATTGTCAGTTTAGCCGAGGATCTCGTCCTTTCGACGAGTTCGAGCCGAGAGCCACACGACATTGGATAATTTTTTCGATTACAAGCAAAGAAATCCGCAGTGGGTCTCGGAATTCTTTCCGAAGCCTCACTCTGGCATCCCGGATTCCGTAGATTCCGGCGCTACAACAATAAAGTCATTTAGCTTCGAGACTGAGTTTACGAAGGTCGGCGTGGGAAGTCTATTTGGTCGGGATGACAAGCGCACTAGAACTCAATTTGTTTTTACAATCTATCACTTCAGGCTTCCATCTTTTCCTCAGTCTTTCATAGCTTCGAGATCCTCAATGTTCCCAACGTGGTGCCCGGGACAGAACGCATAATTCGATCAGGTGTCGTTGGCACAACGAGCAGGTAAGCTCTGATGATCCGATTCCAAGAACTTCTTCATTTATTTGGGAGGTTAGAATCGATGGATGCTCCACTCATTGTCTCCAATGGATTCTTTTCCTCCAAGCTCGACTCGGAATTTCGGTTCCGGCAAGCGAGCGAAAAAAAAAGCGATTCCTCCCCTTCCGAAGAATAATGACCTGGAACGGAATTCGGATCGCTTAGAAAACCGGAAGGGAAGAAGTCAGTAATCGCTTCGATTTATTCATGTTTCGAAACTGATGCATGATCCCCGCTTCACGGTCGGTGAAAGCCGCTCGTTGTCATCGGCTTGTAGCACTTCCGAATCAGATCCACGCTGGAAAGGAGAGCCAAGCTCAATCGAGCCGTGAGGTCCGTTAGTCTACGCGACGTCACGACAGTGCAGAGTTTGGCGTCCCATCGAGCTTCGAGACATGGAGGGCATCTTTCCGCGAGGCCATCGCGAGATCTAATCTTCTGTTCACAATTAAGTGATGCTTTTCGATCGAGCCTCTTCGATCGATGTCGGTCGCGATACTGACGGAAAATTAGGCTTGTAAATGGCTCTAGAAAGCATAGCTCACTGGAAGGAAAGTTCCGCTGTGATTGACTCGCATGACCCCGGAATAGAAAGCGAACCCTTTTTCACCGCGGAGCGTTTGAATTGCTCCGCTTGATCTACGACAGGGAAGAACGCCCGAAGCAGCGTGCCCATTTGTCTTTTCCTTTCAAGACATTCGTTCGTCGAGAATTCCATCCAGACTTCGATCGAAGACTGAATCTGAAACTCGTCGAGCAGACCGGACAAATTGAATCGAATATAGAATGTACCTACACATGTTTTTCCTCTCCTGGACCATATCGAGGCAGAAACTTTTTTGGACGCCTCTCAGCGCAGGACACAGAAATTAATCCCACCGATCGAGACCGGGTGTCCACATTACGGAGTTCATTCTTGTGAAACGGTCCAAACCCTAACAAGCGATAACGCGTTTTTCCTGTCCTGCGGTAACAAACGATGCCTAGACCCTCCTGGTTGATGGAGACTTGTCGGGACCGGTGAACACGATTGTTGTCTGGCTTGCCGGCTCGTTTGTCAACCGCTCGACTGTACATGCGTCAGTTTCGACGTGCTCAATGGATCGGCTTGATCTCGACTCCCGGAGCAGTAGCGATTGGAGGACTCATTGAGAGTGCGATCGCTGTCGTGTTATCTTCTCCCTCGTACATACATTTTACGGCCAGGCCCAGCGCCTGGCGGGAAACCACCTTCAGTAGTGGCATTCGTCCCAATCGTTTGCACTCGGACTCGAGATGGGTGCAGCGCAATTCGCTCTACTGGACTACCTCGTTCTCCTCGGTTTCCTTCTCGTGTCGACACTCATAGGAGTCTACTTCGCCTGGAAGGATCGGCGCAGCACCAGTAACAAGACCTTCCTCACCGGGAACAAAGAATTAGGTGAGCCCTCAATGCTCCATTCTCTTGCTCGTCGCTTCCTGGTCGGGAGGACTGATCCGCTTCCGAAGAACCAAAGTCCGAGAATGCTCTCGTCGGTTTCTCATCACTTCCTCATTCTCCGCTCATCTTCGATGAGCAGCGAGACCGGCCGTGCCGGCGAAGCATCGCACTGCTTCGGATGGGCGGTCGGAAAAATTTAATTTTCTGGAAGATGTTGTGGACGACTCCAGCGAGGAAGTTGCATGCGAAGCAGCGAAATCTCTGCGCTTGAAGAAAGCATCTACGGTGCAGACGCATTGAGTCTGCACGCGACAGGAAATATAGTGGAGTGGGTCTCCCGGGTGCGGTGACTTCCCGATTCTGCCTCGCCACGCATATGAGAGAAATGAACTCCGAGATCCCGTTCAAAAAGCAACAGACTCTCCCAGCCAGAAATTCTCACGATTGAGCAGAATCTTCGTCACAGATTTCTCGTTCGCTGACCACAGTATCCAGAGACATATCACCATCATACCCCTCACTCTTTGGTCCACCGGACAATGAATATTTCGCGAAAGTAGGGACTTTTGACCTTTGAAATAGGATGAGTTCCCTAAGAGCCTGGCAGAGAGCACCGTGAGAACTGCACAAGACATTCATATCGAAAGCTTTCTCTGAAGTACTTTCGTTCCTCCCACATTCATCGATAACCTATTGAATGCGGAACAATTTTGAAGCAGTCTGGCTCGGCCTCTTTAGAGTTTCCTCTTAGTCTCGGGACCAATGTCCCACATTTGCCCTCGATTCGAGTCCTAAGTGCCGCTGAGCTACGAGTTTGAATTTCTTCTCCAGGATGGGTTCCCGTGTCGTTCTCGATGATGGCATCCTACTTGTCGTCAATAGCGATCTTGGGACTACCTTCAGAAGTGTACAACCGAGGAGCTATCTTGTGGCTCGGAGCCGTTTCTGCTACGATCGCAATTCTGGTAGCCGCGAGAGTTTTCCTTCCAATGTACTACAACATGGACATCACCTCCATCAACGAAGTAAGCATCTGTTCTCCGTATCACTAGCTGAATCCACCAGAGGGATTATGGCCCTACTCGACGCCGCGCCGCCGCCACCCTCCTCCAATTTCTCTCCCGAAGAGTCGAGACCTTCGCGAATCGGAAAGAATCGAAATCCTCCCGGGGGGAATCAATAGTCTAGAGTCCTCAAATACTTCGAGCGTGCATCGGAAATTTCAAGCTGGCGGTCGAAGGGAAGAGCCGGCAGCAGCTTCCGAATCAGATCTGTCCGAGCTTTCCTTAACTTATCTGTGAAGTCGAGTTCCTCCGTACACTCAGCGAGAAAGAAAGGGTTCGGTGGACCAGAATCAGCGCTTTCAGGCGCGCCCCAAATAGCTCAATGACCGGGAAGTTTTTCAACGCTCTCTCAAATTACGCATCCACGTGAGTCGTCTCGTGCTTATCACTGGGTCGCCTGACTCTTTATATTTTTAGTCTGTCTACGATAGCAATTACTGTTAAAAATCTCAAGGAAGCGCCGGAATGGCTAGGACTACGCGGGAAACGATTTTTGGCCGCATTCCGCCAATGGTGCATTACAAGCCAGGGAAGCAAAGGCTCCGACAGGGTTGACACGGAGCTCGTATTCCAAAGCCTCCAAACCCTCGATATCGAAATAGACGTCCTTTCTGGACTTTCGACACGTGGCCACTGTAAAATACACGCTCCCGGGTTCGTGGAACGGAGATAGCTCGAATGTCTTAGGACCTAAGTGGACTCGGAAGCGGTAATTGGCTTAAACGAGCGCGACCCCTGGGGTCGTAAATCACAATTTTCGGCTTCGCTGATTCATGATCCTACCTTGCCGACAATCGTGACCACACTCAAAGAGAGTAAACAAGAAGGACGAGCAAAAGCAACAAGATCCCTTCCAGTGACCTTGGAATAATTCGACATCCAACTCCCTCATTCAACTGTTTATAATGAATTGATGAATCTATTTTTTTGGAACCGAGCTCCATAAGCTTTGAACGCCGTGCAGAACCCGAGCCCCGGGAATATACTCCTTCACATGTTTTGATTCATAACGGCGAATATCTTTCGCAGTATCTGGAGAAGAGATTCAACTCGACTGCAGTGAGAAGCTTGGCGGCTGGAGTCTTCGTAATACAGACGGTACCGTGTAGCTTAATAATCCATGCTACATTGTTCGTGATGATCACAAGAAAGAAGCCGGTGGCGAATACGGCGCTACAGATGGCTGGAGCTTGGATGTTCGGACAAGAGCTCCATCGCCCGTGGAGCGAACTATCAAGGAACTCTTAATGAATACAGCTTTGATCTTAGCTATTGTACATGGGCGTCGTCCTCTATGGTCCCTCCCTGGCACTCGGCTCAGTAACCGGAATCCCGGTTTGGATGTCTATTCTGCTGAACGGGCTCGTTTGCACCTTCTACACGGCCATAGTGAGTACTTCTAGTCCTCGCTTGTCTGCTACCGTAATTCTCTCTTCTCGTTCCTGAAACGACGGATCGATTTCTGCTCCCCAGGGCGGGATGAAAGCAGTTGTCTGGACGGATGTCGTGCAGATGATCTTGATCTACGCGGGATACATCATGGTTTGCGTGGCGGGAATTTCGCACGTCGGCGGCATCGGAAGAGTGATTGAAATCAATCAGCAAGGAGGCCGGCTCATCTTTGCCAAGTAGGAGTTTTCTTCCTCGGCGCTGCAAAAGCGAACAGCGATCTGGGATGAAACCTTATGAGATTTTTAATCATCGTCCCCAGTTGGAGTTTCAACCCTTACTACACGTACACAACATGGAACGTCACGCTTTCCTGGACCATAGGCTGGATGGGCGCCTACTGCGCCAGCCAGACTCAAGTGCAAAGATATTCCGCCATAGCCTCGTTGGAGAAGGCCAGAAAGTGAGTTCGGACCCGCAAATGTCTTTCCAATAGTTCCTCGCAGGTGTTTTTCTCAATTTCCCAATCTTGATGTTGAAATCCACCACCCATGGATTCCAGAGCTCTACTGTGGAACATTCCCGGAGTCTCCTCAACGCTCCTTCTATCAGTACTTTCGGGACTCGTGCTGTACGCGGTCTATGGTCATTGCGACCCACGGTTCCGCGGAGACATTGAGAAAACCGATCAGTTGATGCCATTCATCATTCAAGATCTCTTGAGAGACTATCCCGGTCTGTCGGGTCTCCTCGTTGCATCTGTGTTCAGCGGATCACTGTCGACTTTGTCTTCCGGCTACAATGCATTGGCGGCGGTGACGTGGGACGATTTCATCAGACCGAGAGTGAGCCTCTCCGATCGACAAGCCGTGTACACCACGAAAGCCGTCGGTAAGGCCACATGAAGCTACCGCATTTTCTCGGCTCATTCCGATATTAGAGGGGGCCGAGCTTTCTTCATGGGTAATTATTTCTTCCTCAGCCGGAATGTACGGTGTCCTCTCGGTGTTCATCGCCTTCTTGGCTGGATCTATGGAATCTATCATTCAAGCCTCGTCATCGCTAATCGGCGCGATGACCGGCCCACTCTTGGCTGTGTTCGTCCTCGGCATAACGATTCCATACGTGCGGAAGAATGGCGCCTTATGGGGCGTCTGCCTCGGGCTCGCCTTCGCTTGGTGGTTGACACTGGGTTCAATCATCTACCCGCGCAGCGGGGATAATCTTCCTGTAGACAACGCGCAGTGTCTCGCGCCGAACGCTACGCTGTTGGAGAGAGGATCGTTCGATCCTCCGAAGACTCCCGATGGCATCATGGCGTTCTATCACATCTCGTTCATTTGGATCTCTGCTTTAGGTTTCGTCGCAACTTTGATTTTCGCCGTCGCCGTTTCGACTTTCTTCGGTGAGTCCCGCGGGTCAAAATACACACTTCTCTTCTTTCGAAAGAATCCGGTCCGCGAATGACACCGATGATAATTACCGAGCCGATGCAAGGGCTCTGTACCGGTCGTGAAGTCGATGAGGGTGTCAAGTTGGGTTCTATTTCGCAGATGACAAGACCGAGAAACTCGATCCTCGGTACATCGTTCCCTTCGCGAGACGCTTCATGGATCTGGGAGACGACCCGATGAAAATGACGTCATACAAAGCTGTTCCCACAAATGAACAAAACCGAAACTCCCATCTGTAATCTGAATTGTATACCTAAGCCTAGAAATCCAGGTTTCGTACCTGGTGTAAATATTTTTGGAAATGAATTTCAAAATATCCAATCTTTCTACGGGACCTCGAGATGACCCCACTGATGGCCCGATGCTCTATGAGTGAAAATGAATGATTCATGAACGAATCTTTATCGGCTGAATCGGGTGTTGGATAGGGATTGGCGAGAAAAGAACCTCTTGCTGAATATCACGGATGGGAGGAATCCAGGCGGTAGCGAGTACATATTACTCTTTCCAAATCGACGGGAACTTTTTCGATCGTTCGAGTGCGCCCAGAACATCGTAATCGAACTGAAGGAAGATCGCTGTGCCCGTAAACATGGTCGCGATGTAGGTGAACATGTTCGCTTTACAGTTGGCTACGTCGTCGACTACCTTCAACGCATCGAAGTCCTCTCGATACTCGAGTATCGACCTCGTTTCGAGCACGTCTTGACGCGATACTCCGAGCCTCCCGAAATCCAACATACACGGTTTACACATCGAAGCCTCGATGCTCTGGGAATGTCGTATGATAAGCGTGCCGAGACAACTGAGAACGTACACCTGAGTTATCTGCAGCAGGGCGCTCGTGAAGGAAACCACTTCGAGAATGTGATGGTGGAGAGAGTTGTTTTTCCAGAGGATCACCAAACCGAACTGATATACGCAGAGGAAGAAAACTTTCACGTAGATCGTGATCAACGTTTGAGAGAAGACGTCGTTTACGTCTTTGATCATGCTCCGCAGGAATAGTTTCGAGCCCGCCACCCGTATGCCGGTCTCGTAGTTAGCCGCGGGATTCCTCATCATTGCGTCGAGGCAGAAGAGCTTCCAACGTAGAGCTGCCTCGATCTGCGCGTACACGCAAAACGTCAGGTACTGAATCGGCCAGACGTATACACCGCAAATGTTCCCCACTTGGAGCATGATTGGGTCTTTTTCCATGACGCTATTGACCGCAACGTTTATGTCGATCCCGAAAGATGACACGCTGAGGGCGAGTTGAGTGTAGAATGACGCCGAGCAGAATCTGGCCGGCACGACCTCGTTGCTGAGGATAATTCTCGACAGCTCCCGGTCGTTCTTCATCATGGTCAAACCGCCGGAAATTATGATGGCGACATTGCTTAGGAACTTTGCGAGCTTTGCGATTTGCAGGAGCGACGGTTTGAGACTTGTGGTCACGTAGGCCTCATAAACTTCACCGCCGACGAACAGCATCGTGAGAACCCAGACAACGTATCTTCGCAATCTCGTCCAGAAATCCAGCTTCGTCGAGCGTTTTTCCGCCGCTCTTTTTATGCAGACGCCGTAGAGGGCACAGTAAGCAGAGAAGAAGAAAAAGGCAACACGCGAGCCGCGAGGAGGCCTCGTTTGTTCGATTGGATACATTCATAAAGACGTTTGGGGATTCACGAGCAAGCGATCAATCGAGTCTTCGGAAGCTCATACCGACTGGCTAGGTCACTGGTCTCGACGATACTCAAGGGTGCGCCACCACGGAGCGCTGAATTATTCGAAATTATTTCCATGAGGTCGATGGATACGGGCAAGGAATCTTCTGTTGCCTGAGTTGCCAAACCAGTCTGGAACAGTCTCTGGAAATTAGGGATCGCTACGCGACGATTTCCAATCACACCTTCAATCTGGTCTCGGTCAAGACAATGAAGATGATTACAGGGCTGCAACGAGAACATCTTGCGGAAATCATTCTTTGTAGGCGAGACCTTGAGCGATTCTCTGGAGGGAGCCATGAATGGAGACATGGCTGGCGCAAGGTCGCTCTGCCTCAGCCAGTCTCGGAATTGAGTCAAGGTCGGAATGATTAATCGGGAAGATCTAGGCTCCTGGATAGAGGGTACCAGGCTGAGAATGATGGACACTCACTTGAGGCCACAAAGCTTCGCATTCGCGCTGCTTCGAGAGCGGATCCAGAGTTCTTCCGAGGAGCGGCGCGTTCAGTTGAGACTACGAATTATCGGGAAGCCCCCGATAATTCCGATCCTCCGAGAGTGCACGAAGGGGGGAGGGGGTTGGCTGTGAGGACATCCACTGCCTCCCTGAATTTATTCCGGGGCAGAAGCCCGTCGCACAATCGTTCCGCCACAAGATTCTTTCTCTCCGCGGCTTTGGACGGATCTCCCTCGATCAAACGTCAGAATTCGAATTTGGCGCCACAGCTGGTGAAGTCAATATGGCGTCCGGGGATCGGCGGCGAGACAGGAGGTGTTTCTATTTCTGAAGAAATCCTCCCGGACGGATTCAGGCAAAAACGGTGTGGTGTATTCCCGTCACCCTACACCGCTCCACGGTGAGTCCTTGAGGTCTCTTCCGGAATCGAGCGGGAAACAGCACCGGTAGTACACCATAACAAGCGACTCGGACAGGTTTTCGAACGGACCTCCAGTTGATGACAGCGGATTGCCAATTTCTTTTTATCGAATCATAAGTACCCTCCGCGGAACTTGTGCAAATATTGCGGATTCAAGCGAGAGGAGCGCGTGCTCAGGAGCCACAATCAGCGATTTTCCCGCATTCTGAGAGAGATCCCGATTGGGCTTGTGCAACTACAGAATTCCTGCGTTGACACGCGTATACACCTGACTGAGTCAGATTTCCCTCAAAGCACCGTCACGATGCGCTTGATCTGCTGGCGATGAAACGCAGACGAGGCTCAATCCAGAGCGCTGATAATCCGGAAACCGAAGAGCTATTCGCGATTTTATGGATTCGTGAGAATCCATCGCTCGATTCGGGGCGTTCCACCCATCGACTTTCGATGCGCTCGCGGGATGGAGGCTTCGCTAGAGGTTTTACTCAAAGCGTCCCCGTGGCTTCTTCTGAACGATACTTCATATTAACCTTTCAGATGATCCGGTTCATCCTGATTCAGAACCGAGCCGGCAAAACTCGACTAGCGAAATGGTACATGAATTTCGACGACGACGAGAAACAGAAGCTTATCGAGGAAGTCCACGCAGTAGTGACAGTTCGAGATGCCAAACACACGAACTTCGTCGAGTTCCGAAACTTCAAGATTGTTTACCGACGGTACGCCGGCTTGTATTTCTGTATCTGCGTTGATGTCGGCGACAACAACCTGGCGTATCTAGAGGCAATACATAATTTCGTTGAGGTCTTGAACGAATATTTCCACAATGTGTGCGAGCTGGATCTCGTCTTCAATTTCTACAAGGTAATTGGCGATCCCTTTGATCCTTTTTGATGATTGACCGCTCGATGAGGAGTTTCGCATCACTTCCTTCCCCAGCGAGAAGGAATTGAGGCAAATGAGTTCCGAGCATGCCCCACAGCATCGATCGTAAGGGGGAAGAATTTAAGCGAGAGCCTTTCCCCCTCAGGTTTACAGCGTGGTAGACGAAATGTTTCTCGCGGGTGAAATTCGAGAAACGAGTCAAACCAAAGTTTTGAAGCAACTCCTGGTCTACAATTCCCTGGAATAGATGAATGCATCGATATGGTTGTACGCGTGAATTATTTTCGCATCCATTCTAGAACATTATATGATGAATACGAACACCATGGTTCCGACACCAGGTGTTCCCTAATAACCTAACATACTGGCAACGGTTGCGGCAGTCTTTCAAGGGCGACTTCGGACGTTCCCCGAACTGTGTTCTCGGCGGAGTTTTGTTCAGAAGGAGAGATTTGGATGAATGAAACTCGGTGTATTAGAAGCAATATTACGTTACGGTCATCGAATGCCTAAAATCTCAGAGAGCCGTTGCCACTGACATTTCCTCTGTACAAAATAAACGACTCAGAACTTAGGCCTGCGGCGTCATCCTTCCTACCCTTAGGACGAGGAACATCAGGGGGAATTCCCCGCGTCCGCGATATCGAATGCTGCTGATCGGGGACGAGGGTAAGGGTTCCGATTCGTCAGGAGCTGCTCTGATTGGAGCGATATATGCCCAGGTTACACCGAAAGCTCCTCCAAGATTTCGTCTGCCATTAGAGTTTCGGGTCCCTAAGACTTTCTTTGCTATTCCCGCCCGCTCTGGCGGCCTCTGCGCAAAGCTTGCATTGGCTTAATCGCGAGCTCTCGTTAACAGAGTAGTGATCTTAGAGACGCGCATCGAGCTATTTATCCTATTCTTCCGACGGTGAAGAGGATTTCTTCACTCGCCCCGATTACCGTCGCTTCGCGTCGACGTATATGGACAAATCATACACTGGTCTCGAGATCCTGTTAGTCCCTCGCCACCTATCCTAATCCAAGTGTCGTGGAAACTCTCCGAGCTCTCTCATGGGGTCCGATTTGGATCAATATGATCGCAGCGACACGAGTCGAGTAGTCCGGACCCGAGTTTGCCGAAGTCTTATTTAGATGGAAGGTTCTCTGTACTCAGTAGAGTGACATTCTCACTGAACAAGACTGCATGCTTGCAGTCTCTTCGTCCGAGGGCTCCTTTTGTCTCGCGAGAATGATGGTTGCCCAACTCTGATATGAGCCCGTATGTTCGCTCCGGGCTAATTTATTGATTTCCGCCTGAGAGGAGCTTTGTTTTCTTGGAACCACCGTCGTGAGGCCGTCCGTTCTTCCTTGACACAACAGCTCGGATAATCGCTAATCGAAACAATGCCTCCCAACAGCGGGGTGTACACAAAATTAGATAGTGAGCTCGTCCACGCGGCAATCACCGCTACCGCAACCTTGATATCATTCGGAAAGGGACGCGGTTCGAACTCACGTATTTGTGCATCAAATGATAGCGTTGCATCGGGTAGTGAGACCTGTCTTTCGAGGTCCGTAGGAACTCCGTCGAACTAGGACGCCTTGTGTATAGAACCGAAGACAGCCCACGGTCGCGAGTTCCGGAGAGATGTGCCAAGTCACCGCAAGCGGATACGATTTCCGGTGAGAAGACTGTTATGAAGTGCTTTTTCCTCCTCTGTGCGGAAGTGTCTCCATGAGCTTTGCCGAAGTCAGTCTCGAGGAGATGGAGAAACCCAAGACGGATTTCAATCCTTTCCCACTATACGGGGTTTTGCGCAATGAGATGACATCGAGAAACCTCACTTTCATAATTAACTGCGTCAGGCGCGATTACTTCAGGTGAGTTGTGGAGAATGGGGTTAAGTGGCGGCTACACAGGATGAAATTAGAGTGTTTTGGTAGTTCGACGATCTTCGTATCCTGGAACGCTTGTACTCTTGCCACACGACCGGAAGTTCAGTAGATATTAGTAACGCTTCGCCGGATCGCGAAATTTGTCACAGGACCAATTAGTTGAAATTCCCTCAGATACGAGTTCGCCATCCAAATGGTTCTGAAAACGATACGAATCCCCTACCGGATAGTTCACATGGACAATGTAGACTTCAAACACTTTATTGCCGAGTTCATCCTCCACCGACTCACGACATCCGGGGAACAGTGGTGAGACCTTCCGAAAAATACATCGATGGAGTCCGAGCCCACTCGGCCATCGGCTGGTGATCCCATCGGCAATGAAGGGGCGAAACATGATCTTGTCTCGTTTTTCTTCCAAAAAGGTTCGATATTTTCATGCTGTGCTGGGATGATGGGCGAAACAGTAGTCCGGATTCTGGGAGGCAACGACCTATCGATCAACTCGTAGAAATCTTCCGAGAAAAGAACCACGAGATGGGGAACGTCCGATGGTTATTCTTCACATGGGAGGCGATAATGAAATCGGTATATCAGCAGTATTATCGAGGTATGAGCCGCTGCATGGCCGCAAAACTGAATTTTTTCGAAGTTGGAAGTTCTCTCTTTCCAGATACAGAGGATGTGTGGCGTGATTTATGTCGACCTAAAGCAGCGTCCCGCGAAAATCTTCTCGGAGTCCATCGACGAAATTCGGAAATGTGGCGGGAGGATGGTGTTCTTGGACTATAAAGGCGGACAGGAGCACCTATTGCGGAATCCAACTATTGTCAATGCGTCGATATTCGAGCACGAAATCGAGTTTCAGAGGCTGGGCTACCTGACGGTTCTCTGCGAATTCAGCTCACCGGCTCGAAAATACTTCTGTGGCGAGCAACCACAGAGAGAGATATTCGATGCCTTGAGTCGAAAAGTCAACATCAGTTTGAGGAAAAGTGACGCTCGTCACTTCGGTAGATGCATCGACGATGACAGTGACAATATTTTCCTGCGCGGCAAATGCAGCGGTGGGTGGCGAGCTTGTGAGTCTCTGGCGATTCTTATGCCTGTTTGATTGAGTCTCCATCAGCGCTTCGCATTACCATGGCTTCCCGTCTACGGCTTGCAGGCTTGCTCTCCGACATGCAGAAACGTCTTTTCGATCTGTGCGCCGTCAACATTTATCCAACTCAGAATATATCCATGGCGTTGGATTTAGTGTCCTCGTACTACCGTTTCGATCAGCTGACGTTCTTCGCGCCTCCCGCTCAGCGCATCATCGGCTCCTTCAGATCAATTCTGTTGCCATTCCAGGACAATGTTTGGCTGTCGATAGCCTTGACGATGATCGTAACGTCGATTTTCCTATCATTTATGACAAAGCGAGCCTTCGACGCATTCGGGTGAGGAGGAATTTTTTGTACCAATTGGCTATTGAAAGGAATCACGCCGAAAGCGCCTTCCCAGAAATGTGCCCTCGTATAGAGGAACTCTCCATTACAGCCTTTTGAATCACTTATTCTACGTGAGCATGATCGCGACTGGAAGGGTTCCGACTATTCCGGACCGTTTCTATCAAGTCACCTACATCGCGGTCTTGTTGGCCGCCGCATTGTTGGCCAATACCCTCCTGTCACATTTCTACGCCGCGGTCCTTACGTCTTTTAGACAGCATCCTCCAACAACACCCGTGATCGACACTCTGACATCTCTAGAGAAGATATTGAAAAACGAGCCCAGTGCTGTGAACGTCGCGGTTCTTAACGACACGAAATACAATGCGATACTAAATCCTCGAGAACCAACAGATCTGATGAAGCTTATCAGGAACCACACAACATTCTGCGAAACCAAGTCAGAGTGCGTGGAGCTCGTCCTGGAACGCAAGCATGTTCTCCTCGCGAGTGAGTTTATTCTCCTGACACAACCGCCGTAAAGATTGTGGGGCACTGACCTCGTCATTCTAATGAATTCTTTCTTCGATCTCGAATTCGATGTCTACCGAAGCCGACTACAACTTGAAGACGGAGATAGGCACCAATCCTCACACTCAGGCCATTAGCCGAGCTAGGGACAACATTTTCGCTGGAAGGTACTCATTGCCTGTACAGAAGGGGTCGCCCATCAGCAAGCAGGTGATGAAGCTAAATGGTGGGTTTAAGCGAATTATCGAATCGAGTCTTTCACTCCTCTCTATTCGAACGCTATTGTCCGAAGTGGAAGATGATTCCTCGATTGGACTTCAAGGTAAGCTTTTCGAGGGGGGCATCTTCCAACGGATCAATGAGAAAGAAAATTACGAGATAAAGCCTCGTTTCGAGAAAGAGAAACCCTTGCCGCCGAACTCGAAACTGACTCTCAAGGACCTGAAAGGTGTGTTCGATATTCTCACGTCTAATATGCCCGTCTCCACGAGACGACCCCCCCCCCTCCTCCATCGAGATCTAATTCTGTTCTGGAGCGTCCCGATATGTCGCTATTGTTGTTTTCTCTATTCCAGGATTGATGATATTGTACGCAGGTACGAGTCTGATGAGTCTAATTTCGTTTGTTTGCGAGAAAATAGTGCACGGAGCTTTGCGTGACTGCCGTGCGAGGGACCGACGCATCGCTTCACTGTCAAGCCCGTGGAAGCCTCCGGAGAAGAGCCCCTGCGACGATTACGGGAAAGTTCCGAACGGAATCCAGTACCACTCTACGGCTGGATATTCCTCGACATCCGTCCGGAAAGAAGAGACAGTATGCCGCAAGCACAAGGCCAGATCGCGGAGGATTTTATTATTGTGCGACAAAGACGGCAACCCGCTCGATCCGATCTAGTACAAGCAAGAATATCCACGGATTGGAACGAACGAAACTCACGTTTGTCGTGGTCCACGGACCAGGACTTCCCCACTTCATCTATTGTTCATGTCCTTCCTCGAGGATGGGCTCGATTGTGGGACATCAAAAGCGGTCGAATAATACCTCAGTCGTTCGATAGGCAGACAAATTACTTAAATTATTCGTGGCTACCGACGGCAGGCTGCTCATCGAAAGGTGAGCCTGGACAAAGCAAATTCGAGCGACGGACCTCACAAGCAGCTACCTCGAATGAGCTAGCAATTCTATGGAAAACCCTCCATTGGGTTTCATTGTACCCTATGTGTACCCCTCGTCTATCGGGCGCCCCAAGCCACACTGTCCGAAGGGTCTGACTTGTCGCTCGAGCACTCTACCGCGAGAACTCAGTGGACAGTGCGGAGAGTATAATGTGGGGCGATATAATGATCTCTGTCGATAGAAATCACGCCGCAGAATGGTACTGTCATTGCTAGGCCTCCTACCGGGACTTCCTCCGAATTTGTCTCCGAAGCTCGAGGATCCATAGGGCTCATAGAATTTCGCGCTCCATGAAAAATGTTGAGTCGCCTTGTGATAGTTTTCGTGATGATTCAAGAACTTGAGGCTCAAGAAGATCGTTTTCGCAATATCAGTGAAAAGACGAGTGTCGACCCCGAAAAGTTGTTTTTCCTCATCAAGGACGTGATGAACTCCACCGATCTGCTGTTCGTGCTTGACGAGAACACCAAGCATAACGTCAGGTTTGTCATAAGGAGTCCCCTGTCGATCGCTGTGTCTTTCCGTCCTTTCCCCATCGAATGTGACCCGTCGCGTCGTTGAGTTAGCCGACAACCGGCAACATCTAAATATCGAAATCGGGCTTCGAACTTCGGCGACTCCGGGTGTCTTCTAAGAATGATCGGCCGATTTTATAGATTTGTTCTCAACCTTCTTTCAGGGGAGAACTGATGTTGAATCGCTTGCTGAGAGATTGGCCGATGCCGTACGGGATCATAACTGCCAATCAGACGCATTTCACGCACAAAATTATCCACGACATACTGCATAATCTCTCAACCTCGGGAGATCAATGGTGAGGAGCTTATGGATGGAGCGGTTTTACCATTCTTAATCGACAGCCGCGGCTTTTCAGGGAGGCTCAAAGCGATGTGAATAATTATCAGAAGGCGCAGAAGCGATGAGTTTAATTTAGTTTACGGACTCGTTACTTCCTTGGGAAGGGTGATAGGTGACATGTTTCCCTGGCCTCTATCATCCGCAACATTTCCCCAGGGTGGCTTCCGCCGAAAAACGTGCGGGGAGCCACGAGAACAGATCGTTTCCGAAACTGCGGGAGACGGGGGGAAAATGGTGAGAATCTATTCCCTGGGCATTTATCCTCAGGATTTTCGAACATTTCAGGTTCGACATTTTCTTGCCCTGCTGGGTTAATCGTTGGGAAGACGATCGATTAAACCTCTCCAAAGGGTTCGAGAGATTGTTCACCAGATCCAATCACCGCATGGGGAACGTGCGCTGGATCTTCCAGGGGTGCCGCCACTTGATGGCAACGGTGAGCTTTGGCTCCTTGCCCTCCGATACCGGGTTAGCCTCTTCCTCGGGTCCGATGGACTCGAATAGGTTGCATTAAATCTCACCAAAAGAATATCCGTTCTGCAATTAGTTACAACAAAAGTGCGGGATCCTGTACGTGAACCTCATGCATCCCGATCGAATTTTGGGCGAACCCTTAGACCTGATCAGCAAATGTGGAGGTCGAGTCATCTTCGTAGACGGCCAAAGCGGCGGCGAGACCGCGATGCGGAAACCGACCGAGCTGCGCAGCAGCATCTTCCGACATGAGATAGAGTTCAAAGCCTTGGAGAACCTGACAGTCCTGTGTGGATTCAAAGGCTCAAGCAAAGATTACTGCGCAGACAGCCCTCAATATGAAATTCTCCGATCGTTGCGAACACGAATCAACCTCCTCGAGAAGAAGACATCTCAGAGAAGCTTCGGCTTCTGCCGAGAGAGGAAAACGTGCCATGGTGAGAAGAGGTCTAACTTCGTGAGGGCTCATTCAACCTTCCCACCCCTCTTATTGGCCCCGAACAGAATGATACATCCTTCACATTCGAACTCGATTTGCATTGCAGGCTTGCTTGGAGATATACAGGAGCGCAGGTTTGATCTGTGCCTCGTGAATATCTATCCAACGGAAGGAGCATTGGCTGCCCTCCTCTTCCCGAGCTCGTACTATAGATACGATGAGCTTACATTCTTCGCACCTGTTGCCATCAAGATCATAGGTTCTTTCAAATCAATTTGGATGCCTTTCGATCGTTTGACTTGGGTCTTGTTAGTATTGTCAATCTCTTCCTCGTCCCTCTTCGAAACCTTCTTGATGAGGAAAGAGACCAGCCGCTTAAGGTTAGCGTCCAGAGACGAGGGCTCATTTCTTTGAGATCACAATGACCGGAATTCTGCCGCTGAATGCCCGCATTGAAGGTGCTTTGGACGGACGTACAATATTCTCCAATATACACATACATGAATGTAGTACAGTGGAGTCTCTTACCTACGAACAGCGTCGCCGCGGCCATCTTCATAAGGCCGAACGAGAAATCAGTTTTCGTTGTGCTCTTCTCAGAAGCAACGTCGAACCAATCGCTTTCGAATCGAACTCCGTTGAAACGAAGCTTCCAATTCAATTAGCGAAAAGATGCGATTTCACATGGGGATCCGCTAAAAATGACGAAATTCAATGCAATGTCAACGCGCGGATAGCATCACCTGCGCGTGCAATGAGCAGCCAGAGAGCTTAGCAGGAAGAATCGAGTCGCTCGTCCCGAAAGCGCGAACGATTCCCGAACGAGCGCCGTGGATATTTTTGCTCCGGATGCTCTAGAATGAGTATGGGTCGCCCATCACTTGATTCCCCCTCTCAATATACGAAATGGAAGCTCAGAGTAGAAAGTTCCCTCCTCGATCGAGCGAACTTTCATGACAAGGAACTGTTCCCCCTGGTCCCGCGGGATTCGTTGTAACGAGAACTTACGGCACAATATTATACATTGGAGGGATCATCCTGTTTCCCTCAACAGCCAGACGGGAACCCCTCCACAAGAACTCTCTCTAAGGTACTGCCTTTATCACAGATTTGAGAATCATCTCTATTGGATGGTCCTTCCCATAACCGGGAGAACTCCAGATGTTCCCGCCTGCCTCAGAGATGTCGGCTCACTCAGACTCCTGCTCGCGGTCTGGTACATTGCGAGCTTTTTCATTTCGATCACCTACGCCGCTGTTCTGACATCATTTCGACAGCATCCACCAACGACATCCGTTATCGAGACTCTCGCATCTCTCGAAAGAGCTTTGCGGTCTCCCACTCCGAAGATTCGAGTGGCGGTTTTCAATGACACCAAGTACAACGCCATTCTGAGACCCGAAGAACCGTCCGAGTTGATTGAGCTCGTACTGAAGCACGCCACTTTCTGCACGTCGAAGCAAGACTGTATAAAATTAGTACTGGCCAGGACCCACGTATTTCTGTCCAGTAAGTGCCGTTCGGAAGAATTCTGTGAGAGACTTCAGCAGGAGATTTCCACAGAGAGCACTAAGAAGTCTCCACCCTCAGCCGACTCTAACGTCAAAGGAGAGGTCGGAACCGATCCGAAGTCTCGTATCATCCACCGAGCTAAGGAAATTATCGACATGGGTCGGTATACGATTGTGTTGCAGCCAGGATCTCCGATTCAGAGGCAGATCAAAGACTTCAACAGTAAGAGTCGAAATCATGCCGGAAATTCGCTACTGGCACTTGTCATAAAGAGCGGCACTAGCATTTGCTGCCGTGAAGGGTTTCCAGGACCTTGGATCCTCACTCCTGTCTCAAGGTGCGCCCTTCCCTTCCAGCCATCCTGTTCGAAGCCGGTGTATTCGATAAACTGGAAGGCTTCGACAACTACCGAATTAAGCCGAATTTCAATCGGAGCAGGGCATGGTCTGGCGGTACAGATTCACCGCTGACGTCTCAAGACATCTCTGGTGAGCACGACTTTCGGCCCCGGGAGACTATTATTATTACTTTTAATGTATGATCATTCTTCAAATGGAGAAGTTCCTGATATGTCATCATTGTGAAAATGACGTGACCAAGAACGGAAATTTCAAACGACGCGAAACTCTACAGGTACTCTGCAACTTTTCGTCGGGGGGAAGATCATCGCAGTTTCGTGCTTCATTCTCGAAAATATTTCGAGCATCGTTCGGCTCCGGTCTTTTGAGGGAATTAGCTTCTCTCGAATGAGAAAACGTCTGAGCCCAGACTCCCTCGATGATGACAGCGTGAGCTTGAACGCCCGTATCCACAGCGCCGACGCCCCACCAATTCTGAATTATGGCTTCACGCATCTACCTCCGAGCCTCGGAGACGGCTCCGAATGGAGATCCCATTTTGGCTCTGCCAGAGAAGGAGAACATCATGGACTTCCCCGACGTCAACACCTGAACCAAACCGCCTGAACGATCTTGTATCGGACAGGACCAATGCCACACTAGCTCGTCGTCGGCTGCTCCTCGGTCCTTCGTATGGAAGTCGGGCTACAGAGGGTTGCGCACAGTGGTCCAGAATCGGCAAAAAAAAGTTCGCCACCGAATGCTTCCAAAACGATTTCTCGGCATAGGTCTCGATGCCCGGACTCCATTTTGGGTCTCGGAGGCTGCGCGTTTTGTGCGCGGAGCATTCTAATGGCGATGTTCTCTGACGGGAATTCATCCCAGAATATGGTTGTCCGAATGAAAGGAGAATCATTCCCCGAAGTGAAAAGGAAAGAAAAAGGAAGAAAAAACAAAGAAAAAAGAAAGGAAAGAGAAAGAAGAAAGGAAAGAAAAGAAGAAAAAAAATGGATTTCCCGAGCTAGGCGTCCTGGGGAGCCCTGATCGGTCCTCTTTGGACGCTAGAGATTAGATCGGCCATCTCGGGCTGAGTCTCCACTAGAGAAATCATTTCCGATTTCGCGACTCTGAAAGAGATCTATATTGAAGCGCTGAAGCTTTGAACTCACCCGAACAACAAAGGCGATTAGCCTTTGATGTCTGCACCCCGTCATTTCGGCACCACATGATCCGTCAAGTCCAAAGAAAACTTCTACATCTGTTTGAAGAGTTTGATGCGACATGTGGCTCCATTTGGGTACTTGCATTTCGGGGTTGTAAGTCAAATCACCGACTCAATCGAGCATCCTCTCTGAAGAACGCTCTCTGTCTCTCCACCGGAGCCGTATTTCAGCAACCAACGCTTGGACATGGATGCGCTACGAGCTCTGTGTGCGGAACTCCCTACTACTACTCTGCTTTTTGCTACGTGATCAAAGCCTTCGAGCTAGTTTCGAGCCGATTATCCCCAGAAACTGTGATCAGGGGTTCCAGCCTCCAAGTCTTCCACCATTCTTGAGCGGTACGAGTCTCGCCCAGGATCGGTTTCCCTTCCGGGCGAGACTCTCATGCTCTGGAATCACGGACCGTGTCCCTGACCACCGTGGTCGCAGGTTTGGTGATACGAGGAGGATTCGTCCCCAAGGAGTGATGGATGTTCGAGAAATCTCAAACCGTGAGCTCGCCGAGTTCGCATTAGAACACAGCAGAGATAGGGCGAGGATACGGCAAGCTCTCGGAGCGCGATTCCCAACCCTGAATGGAGACCAATCGCAGGCCCTCTGGGATTACATGGACCAGTTCTTCTTGAGGAAGCTCGCTGGAAAATGGGCGGCCGCAAACAGGCACGCGAAACGTTTTTCGACGCAGGGAGTAATCAGGAGTGGTTAGCAAATACCTTCAAAGTGACTCGTGAGGCGGGAAATCGTGGCGAAGGCTCATCTGATGCCGGATATAACCTCTCGCAACCATCTACCCCAGAATCTGTTCGCGGTCGTCCTCGGAAGAGTTTCAGTGAATCTAGCGATCGGGGCCAACGCAGGAAGATCCTAGAAACAAGAGAGGATATCGACCCCGAGCTACTGCGACGAGCAAAACTTATACCCAGCGTCAATCCCCTGAAGGCTCTACAACTCTTGCTCGATCTGAACATAGCGAAGGAACTATACATAGATCTGAGACTTGAATTGAGGAGAGAGCTTGGTTTTGATGCTTTCCCTGCATACAACAAGGTGTTGACTGAGAAGAAACAATGCTATCCGACCAACATCGAGGCAACAGAGAAGCACGCTTCCGTCCCGCTGAAGGATCTCCTTGAGCACTCTGTGAAGCGATTACTAAGCTCGCTACCGGAGCCAGAATTCAACCTGTTGGAGGAGCACTTGACTTTCTTGTCAAAATGGGGTTGCGATGGATCGTCTGGACACTCGGAGTACAAACAGGCGTCCTTGTGTGATTCTCTTTCGGACGGTAATCTATTTATCGTTTCTGTGACCTCTCTCCGACTCAGCAAGACTTCTGAGGAAACGGTTATCTTCTGGAACAATCCCAAGCCTTCATCTACGAACTATTGTCGACCCCTTAGATTCGAGCTGACGAAGGAGACACCGGAAGTGATCAGAGCACACGTAGCTCGAGTCGAAGAAGAGATATCGGACCTCGAAACATTCGTGGTAACGGTGAGAGGATCAACTCTCTCAGTGGACTTCAAAATGATCCTATCAATGATCGACGGCAAGATTATCCAGATCATCAATGAAGTGCCTTACATGGCTCAGTGCGTAATTTGCAAAGCCAAGCCACCTGAAATGAACTCATTGGACTCAATATATGCGAAACCGAGTCATTTGCCGCCTTCGCTTATACCCCTATCGCCTTTGCACGCCAGGATTAAGGTCATGGAAAACCTCCTTAAAATAGCCTATAATCGGCAATTCGAGCTATGGGGTATACCGACAGCTTTGAGACCTCAGTGTAACGCTATCAAGGCGGATATACGAAGAGCCTTCAAGGCGCGTCTTGGCTTGATCATCGACAAAGTGAAACAGGGCTTCGGTACGTCAAATGATGGAAACACGTCGAGGCGGTTCTTCGGGCATGCTGAAATATCGGCCGAGATCACGGGGCTGCCCTGGATTTGATTCAGAGATTGGGTACAATCCTAGACACGATAAACTGCAACAGCAAGGTGAATGTAGAGAAATTCTCTTCATATTGCCGTGATACAGCTAGGATATACGTGGACTTGTTCCCGTGGTACCCGATGAGCAATTCTCTGCACAAAGTTCTTGTGCACAGCAGCTCAGTCATCGCGGCAGCCCCTGTGCCTCTGGGTGCACTTAACGAGGAAGCGCAGGAAGGCCTGAACAAGGTGTATCGTCGAGTGCGAGAGTCACACTCACGCAAATGCAGCCGAACGGCCACGAATGAG
>NW_003804684.1:0-1174 GCF_000255335.2 Galendromus occidentalis
GCCGAAAGCATCGATCNGGAAATGCACTTCAAAAGGTGCATCACTGAAAGGACAGTGATCTCGAACTGATTCAGGATAGTCTCCTCGTTACCGGCGCAGACTTCCCTCCCTTCGTTTCCTGGGAGAGGGACTGTGCCTAGGCTCATGGGAGCAGCCGTGCGACATTCAATTGTGGACTTTCTGGTCGAGAGGGGATTCGACACCCTCAATCATAGATGGCGAGGAAAATTGGAGAGAATTCGGAGAGTCTCTGTCGAAGCGCACCGGACGCGTCGATTACGATATGACTGTGTCTGAGCCTAATGAATGTCCCCTGCCCCAGAAGAGAGCCGAGGAGTTTCCGTCCTTCAGCCCGAAGTTTGCTTGCCGGTCAGTACTCCTTATGACAAGCCTGTCCTGGACTGACAAAATACGGAAAACTCTCTCTTGACCACTTCGAACATTTATTAGAGTCTCACGCTTAGTTGCTCTTCGAATCAGGTCAGTATCGGAATCGAAGAATTCATGATATGGGCTCAGAGCGGGAGGTCGCGCTTACCAAACACGAAGATAGTCATGATCAGCTGGAATATCACCTGTGGAAATCACCAGCATATGTAGAGAAGATCTTGAGGAAGCTCGCCGAGTGGAAAAATTTCCCGGGTCCATCCAGAGAGCCCACCTACTTGAGTGCTTATTACGGTGTACTTCATGCCGGTGCGAGAGTTGCCCACAACGTTTATGGAGTCCGCTCCAACGATGTAACCCTGAGAAGTTCATCAGCTCAAGCCAAAGATCACGACGCTAATTATTTCTCGCTTGAGTTTTCTGGTTCGGTCACTTACGTCCTCGATATCCATCTTCAAGAAATCAAGTTTCCACTGTTCTTTAGGCAAGAAGTCCTCGCCCTCACTCCCCATGATCTGGAGAAACAGCGAGAGGAATCCGAAAACGTAGTACAGCATGGCCCACCTCTTATAAGGCTAGGGGGGAAGAGCGAAGAAATGAATGGCAATGTAGGTTTCAAGATCTTCTTCCGAGGATAAAATTATCCGAGTCCGGGAAACGGGAATCCCAGAATATTCCCAACAATCTCACGGGACTCACAAAAACGACAGACGAGAACATGCCGATAGCCAGGAGAGCCATCAGAACATCGTCGGTCATGGCAAGTATGATGTCCAATTCGCTCGCT
>NW_003804685.1:0-1001 GCF_000255335.2 Galendromus occidentalis
GGACTCGAGAGGCCCTAATGAGTGATAGCCATGTCCGATAAGAGGCTGCATTAGGAATTTCGCGGCGTCCTTGACGTTCAAGTAAATACACCTATCGATCCGTTTCGATTCGACAACGCGATTTCCTGAGCTTGTAATGAAGAGTCTGCTCTTCATTTAATGGTATCGTCTTCGACCCCTTACGAATCGCAGCAATAAATTGTAAACGTCGCTTCGTCCACGAAAAAATTGAGTTTCCGAACGAGGGCTCGGATCCCGCACTCGGGAGGAATAGGGCCCGATATTTCCGGAATGGCCAAGCCCGCGGCGAGCTTGCACAGTGCGACTCGACTTTTGGACGATGGGCCCGGGGAGACCACACGGAAATCTTCCATATTCCATCTCGGGCGATGATATATCTCAGGAGCTCCTCGAAGAACGATCGAGGACTACATAGATGAGACCGATTCGTCATCCGAGAAGAACATGAGAAGTGCAAAGCGTTTCCTTCCGAGATATATCCTTCCGAGACGGTCCCGCCGCAGCGCCGCAGTCAGGTGAAGGTGATCGAAGATATCGCGCAATTGAATCGGTGAAAGGAGATTACTAGGTAATATAAGTTGAAAAAAAAGTCTTCTGTGTTTCTCGGAATATCACTGACTGTTTCCTTCACTTCCTCTATGATTCCTCGAATATTTAGGACCATGAAATTTTTCGGTGTCGGTAACTATCTGGCCTAGACAGAGAGGAGAGTCTCAGTCGAAACTCAACTCTACACTCCCCCCTCTCAATCCAATGAATAACACGGGGCTCTATCGAGGAATGCTTACCGCCGCATAGGAAATCTGCGGGGTGTTCCGTTGCACTCCTCATAAGCTTTCCGTGATTCCCTAACTGGACTTCAACTTGCATCGATTAGTTGGGCTGAACGATCTCGCGGGACCGAAGGCTGGGCTCAATACCATTTCTCGTATCCTTTAACCTGCTATCCAGGCTACATAGGGTAGAGATACGTGAAATAC
>NW_003804686.1:0-1049 GCF_000255335.2 Galendromus occidentalis
GAATCGATTCTAAAAGTTTTGGAGCCTCGCGGGTGAAGGTTCCTCCGCTTCTAGTGTAGCCGGTGTATGACGAGGAATTCGTCTCCGTGAGCCCTGATTTGAGAGTGTTTCGTCTCATGGGTCCTCGCCCCGTCAGGAGGCTCCAGGTTGTTCGGAAACCAAGTCGAGGGAGGGCCCCGAGCAGCTCATCAAGTTATACGTAACAATATCAAGTGCCAACATACCACAGAATAGCCCTCCCGTAACTTTTGTGGACAGTGGAATTCCCTCTCTGCTGAAATGATTAATTGTGCCCGTCGATGTCTATGTCCTTCTTCGGCCGGCTCCTCAACCGGCCGGCTCCTCAGCCGATTCCCCGGCGTGATGATTCGATTCGAGCGGAAACGACCGTTCTAACTTTCGTTCCGCCTTAATTGTACCACCAGCGCTAGAGTGGAATACAGGGGCCGTACATGTCTACAGCTACAGCCGATGGTGCGACCAGCCCGAACCATCGCGCGGGAATCCCGCCCTCATTGTATCGGTGGGAGGGAGAATAAAACCATCCGGACTCCACATCCTGCTCCTCCTATTACGGATGGGATCTGCTTGAATAATAATTCAGGATATATTTACTCTCCAAGAAAGAAATCGATTTTCTATGCATGTTTCTGGCCAGCCTTCTGAGCGACGGCTTGAACGACATGGTAGCGACTCCGCACCAAGTCTCCGCGTGTCAATGGGATGCGGAAGGCGATGATCCTGTGGAGCGACGACGGGGTTGGGGATCGCAGCTCCTGATTTATACGACTGGAGGCGTGCAGAACGGGTTTATTCGATCAGTTTGATAATCTTTTTCACGATTGGGAGACCGATCTTAAGGCCGGCGTCGAAGCTCCGCGGACCTGGTCCGACGTGGCTGATGATGCATGTCTGCATTTCCGCGAAAAGCTCCGCGATATCAATCTGCGAAACTTTAGCCTCGCTGATGTTCAATGCGGCGGCCACATATGATGGATCGAGGCGCCTGACGAATGTCGCACTGCAATCCAAGAGTTCCTTCGTCTCCT
>NW_003804687.1:0-5144 GCF_000255335.2 Galendromus occidentalis
AAATTTATAAAAACTTCAAATCGTCGGGGCAACACCGACAAACGAAACACTCAGTTTCTGACCACATTTAAATTTCATTAAGCGAACGTCGGAAGGGGTCGAGGGGCTTGGTCGCGAATCCATCTGCCGCACAAAAATCTGGGTGGCCGCCGGAACCGTCTGATTAAAAAATACGCAGAATGGGGCACTGTCCCTAGAGCACACCCAATGCTTCACAATCACATTGCAACCGAAGTTGCGAAACTCGATTGGGGTGGCGGCGGGGACGAGCGGAATCGATGGAGCGGGGGTCGGAGAGGAGCTCGCAGGCACTGGAGTGGCTACCTCGGAGTCGCGGCGGTTCTCGGATCGGGTCGAATCGTAAGGGTCGCCAAGGGACAACCGGTCGAGCGTGGAGTCAAAGTAGGGAAGGCCATCCGACTTTGCTGACGAACGCTCCCAGACACGGAAGTTGTGTGGCGAGTCTTTGTTCGGGAGAGCGAGGGCCGGGGTCCGATGGAGCTGATTCATGAGGAGCTCGAGTCCGTGAGCATCCAGTGGCGAGGGGCGCAGGGCTTGGAAGACTGAGGATCCAACCGTTGAAATTAGCCCGAGAAGGAGGCTGGCCGAAACCGCGATTTTCATCTTCGCTCCGACGCGTAGCTTTAGGTCTTCGGGTCGATCTCGGCCACGACGTGTGTCTCTGCTACCTGCGGGGTGGTGGCGGAGCTCGGCTCGATCGGCACAATCGTCGAGTTTTCGAGGACTGGAGCGGGGGATCTTCGCGTTGGCGAAGGATCAAAACTTTCAGTCGACATCAACAAGACGTCAGCACACGTAGGGGCACGGCCGTTGTCGAGAGGGATTTCGCCGGGTAGTCTATCAAAAATCGATAGAGTCATGGTGAGATCGACGGGCACGGATCAACAATTTGACAAGGGGACGTTAAAAACAACGGACCACAAAGGAATGGCCATGATGCCAACCTATTTATATCATTCGAGTTGGTCAAATCAGGGGGCAAAGTTGCCCTGATTGGCACGATGCACGGAGGTGCATACCGGCAGCATAAGAAAGAACAGATTCGATGGAGAGTCAAGCTCCAATCGGAAGAGTCGTATCGAGACGGTACGGTACGGTGCCATACCGGAGAAAAACTGTTCGAAAGCGCATTCAAGTAGCAGCGCTCTCGGTGAACGGGTGAATTTCGCGAGTGGATCTTCGATCTAGGTGGAGAATGATGAAAATATGTAGCTCTTGACCACTCGGCGATACCCGGTGTTGGAAGAAGTGTTATATCCGTGTAACAGTTTTCAGTTTTCCGTGTCTAGAATGTAGCACGTCCTAGATAGTTTCTCTCTCCCGGCTACGCGGACTGTCATAGCTTCCTTGTCCGCTGTACTATAAAAGCATACGTCTATGTAATAAAGACACTCTGGCTGGTTACTCAGGCTATCCTGGTTGCCGACTTCGCTTGACGTGTTCTCAACCGAAAGTCCCGTGTTTTTATTCAACATCGTGAATCCCTCCACACCGTATCTACCTCACAGCTGAATTTCGACTGAGCATTCGACTAGTGGACCATCAAATTTCCAACAAATTCTCTACGATATTCATCGATCCGCCGCTGCTCCTCTTCTGGCCCATCAAACTCCTCCACCTGGGCATTAGCGGCGGGTTCCGCCGGGGCATTGGCAGCTCGAGGATCGTCGCCTCCCCCATCATCTCCATTTTCCGACGACGACGAGGTCGATGGTGGTGGTGGTGGCGCCTCCTCCTCCTCTTCCGGAAGAGGGGCAACAACAGCACCAGAATCGATACTGTCGTCATCATCATCATCATCGGATGAGACGACTATGGGACGCCCGAAGCTCGTCGACGACGTTTCCCCGTAGCGCCGTTCGTTTGCGGCGACCACTGTCCAAATGTGGCCGCGACCCCGTCGAAACACGTACTCGACGTACGGAAACCAGAGATCGTAGTGGGTTTCCGCGAGGTCAGGATCAGCGTCCTGAATCAGTTCGAATACGTGGTCGGGATTCCGACCACGCCGCAGCGCATCCAGGAGGATGCCTCGACGAGCAGCGGTGATAGCATTAGCCGCATTATCACCGGCTTCAACTTCCTCTTCTTCTTCTCCCTCGGGGCCGAACGGGCCCACTAGGGTTTGGCCCCCTACTCTTTGAAAATAATTCTTGAATTGATCAAGAATGGGCCCATTCAGCAGGCTCGCTATGTCGGCGAGCGGTTCGCCGAGGGCGACGGCGAAGAATTCGGCACCCAGAACAAAGGTCGTGGTGCACGCGAGCACATGATAGTGCGAAAGCCGATAACGGCAGGGACAATCGGCTGACCGGCTTATGAAGGGCCGACAAAACATGATAGCCGACTGCTCAAGGGCCGCGCATCGTCGCACAGTATTGCGCAGATTTTCGAGCCGGTCCTGGTCGGGAAGCGGACCGGTCGTATTCGGTGGACATATGGACCAAGTCCTACCGTAAATTCGACGACTCATTTTCTTTTTCATTAATGTTTTGTACTTGACCTGGTTTATACCCACCGTGTGGTTTGCTAGCTGAAGAGCCTGCAGGGACAATTTTTCAAGGTTGGACGATTTTTTAAATAGGGTACATCTGACTATAATTCAATTTATACTAGTATGAATCGATTTATGCTGAATTATAGTGAATTATAGTGAATTATATTCGAATTATAGTGAATTATAGTGAATTATAGTGAATTATAGTGAATCATAATGAACTATAGTGAATTATAGTGAATTATAGTGAATTATAGTGAATTATAGTGAATTATAGTGAATTATAGTGAATTATAGTGAATTATAGTGAATTATAGTGAATTATATTCGAATTATAGTGAATTATAGTGAATTATAGTGAATTATAGTGAATTATAGTGAATTATACTGAATTATATTTGAATACACTTGAATTATACTTGAATTATACTTGGATTATACTTGGATTATATTTGAACTATACTTGGATTATATTTGAATTATACTTGGATTATATTTGAATTATACTTGGATCATATTTGAATTATACTTGGATTATACTTGTTGGATTATATTTGGATTATACTTGGATTATACTTGGATTATACTTGGATTATACTTGAATACGGTCAAATTGAACTCGAATTATGATGCTCGATGTATTTCAATTCATTTGTAAAATACGTTCGAATCACGATTGATCGGCTGAAATTTCACCGAAAACATTTCTGTGTGTGTGTATGTATGCGTGTGCGTTCGAATAGAGCGGCTCGATTAGCCCGTCGCTATTAATGATCAATAACATCCTTATCATCATCATCACCATAAATAACCGAATAAATGAGTGAATGAATAATGATGATGATGATGATAAGGATGTTATTGATCATTAATAACGACAGTTTCCATCCCTCGCGACGTGGACGCTCGAGCTCAATGAGGGACTTTGATTTTTTTTTAATTTTTTTCGTGCTTTTTTTCAATTTTGTCTTTGATTTTTTTAAAAGAATTTTTTTTTTCAGAATAGAATGATAATGAAATTCTTGTTTAATACAAGTATGAAGATGATGGGGGTGACGGTGGAGATGACGGTGTCGATATCGTTGCCGTGAGCAGCGGAGACCCGGGGGCCGACTGCGTTCGCGGCTGCTCGGCCGCCACCGCAGCCGTCGTCGATGTCGCTGTCGCCGATGTCCTTGGAGTTATTCGCGATTGTTCCCGGGACGACGACGACGACGAAAGCGTCAACTGCAACTCCAACGGCATCGGCGACAGCGACATCGATGGCAGTTGCGGTGACGGGGTTGGCGTTGGCCGCGGCGGCAGCGGTTCCTCCCCAGGGTTCGACGATGTCGTCGTGGTCGACGACGATAGTGACAGCCGCATCGCCGGCATTGGAGGGGGGAGGGCGACGGCTCCGGCGATAGGATGACGACCCCATTTTCTTCGAGCACCCTCCGTACCGCCCCGCTCCCTCTCGCGAATAAATTCTCCACGTACGGCATCCATCGCCGAATGTACTCCGCCGCCAGCAGAACGTCTTTTTTCTCGACGTATTCGATGAACTCCCGCGGATTGGCGCTGTTCTCGAGCGCGGCCAAAAGCAGCGCCCGGTCAGCCACCGCTGTCTGTTCAGACAAGCGGCGGGAGAGAGGGGCTGGTGCTCGTGCCGTTGGTAGCGACGGCGACGGTGGCGGCGACGGAGAGACTTGCCTCCGTTTGAATGTCGCTGGAGGCTTTTGATACGGACGGAATGATAGCGACGAGGACGAGGCCGACGATGAAGCGGTGTCGACGGCGAGTGCGGCGGCGGTGTCGACGGCAACGACGGCAGGATTGTCGGCGGTTGCGACGGCAACGGCGGCGGCAGCGGTATTGTCGGCTGTAGCGACGGCAGCGTTGTCGACATTGCTGGCGGCGGTGGTGGCGGCGGCGGCGGCATCGGCGGCGACATCAGCTGCTGAGCCAAACGAACGAAAAAACTGCATCCAAAGTTTTGGCTTCCGGCAACTTTTTATCTCTATAATCCTATCAAGGATCTCCTCCGGCAAATTCTCCCGGAAACACAAAGTGCCACGGATTGGCGAGCGAGTCATTACGAGCGCATGGTAGTGCGACTCTCTAAGACGACACGGGAGTACCGCCGGTAGCCTATGTCGCCGTACATTCTCGAAGACAACGCAGTACTGGTCGACCTCTCGTACATGCGTAAACGCCTCATTCAACGCGGCTTCAAAAGCCGGATCAGGTGTCTCGCTCCGGAACGAAATTGCCCATGAAGAGCATGTGGCGGATTTAGGAATGGTAGTGGCCATGGTGATGAGTGTCAGGAGCGATCGACTGGTCTTGACAACTGACAGATCGATAATGACGGGTGGCCCGGCTGCGCTCCCTTATATAGGCTCGGCGTGTTTGTAAACATTAAATGCAATTAGGCAAAACAACATGCAATTAGGCGGAATTACGCTGCAATTAGGCGAAATTACGCTGCGATTAGGCGAAATAACATGCGACTAGGCGAAATTACGCTGTAATTACGCGAAATAACATGCGATTAGGCGGAATAACATGCGATTAGGCGGAATAACATGCAATTAGGCGGAATTACGCTGCAATTGAGAACGGGAAAGCGGGAGAACGGGAAAGC
>NW_003804688.1:0-2749 GCF_000255335.2 Galendromus occidentalis
GTAGCTCTTGACCCACTCGGCGATACCCGATGTAGGAAGAAGTGTTATATCCGTGTAACAGTTTTCAGTTTTCCGTGTCTAGAATGTAGCACGTCCTAGATAGTTTCTCTCTCCCGGCTACGCGGACTGTCATAGCTTCCTTGTCCGCTGTACTATAAAAGCATACGTCTATGTAATAAAGACACTCTGGCTGGTTACTCAGGCTATCCTGGTTGCCGACTTCGCTTGACGTGTTCCCAACCGAAAGTCCCGTGTATTTATTCAACATCGTGAATCCCTCCACACAGTACTCAATCTCACAGCTGAATTTTGACTGAGCATTCGACTAGTGGACCATCAAATTTCCAACAAGAAGAACTGAGGGTTTCTTATTGAGAACGGTGATGAGATGAGGTCGGCGAACCTAGTTTCCAGGAGCACATCTTGCTCTCGACAAGTTCCGATGCTCCGCCAGAGCGCGCGAAAAAAATTCGTCCTCGTAAAATGCTCGTATCAGATCGGCGTCGATTACTCACCGATGGGAATCCTCATTACCACATGAAACTCTCTCAATACGACACTGATGGACGCTTCGATGCGTTTATTTCCCTGCCTATAACGCCTATTTTGCCTAGTTTCGGTGCCTTTTTCGAGAGTTTTCAGTGCCTTTCCGCCTGCCATTTCTGAGATTTTTGAGTGCCTGAACTTCCGAGCTCTAGTAAGAAATCCTCGCGCAGCAGCTGGAGTACCAGGTTCATTCCACCGAATTGGAAACATTTCCGCTCATGTATGTCTTGGACGATGAGTCTGGAGAGGTTGGAGCTGCTTGGCAGGATTATCGGGAATTTCTGACGGATAAGTGAGGTGAGCGCTCTAAGCGTGACCTGCAGCGGATTGTCACGGACGGAGGTAGCCGTCGCGTCACAGCTTGCAGAAAACACACACCTCGCCCAATCAGTACACCATACAATCAGCACATAACACACAGAGAGATCGAGTCGGGAACGAGTAACTGTCATTCATTATAAATATTCTATTCAGCGGTTAATCCGCCATCCATTGTCCAGGACAAGCAGTCCCATTATTATATTTATGAACGTCAATATAAGCACTGGGGTGTGCAAGCGCGTAGGTACGTCTATCAGCGCAGCGCTGACCGTCAGCTGCCTCGCGTCAGCTGTCTTTTCAATCAGCTGGGACGAGTGCAGAGGGGTGTTAAAAACACTGCGGTCGTCAGTGGCGACAGTGGCAGAGAACGCCGCCTGATCATCATCAGTTATCGCGATCCAAGGTACCGAGGCAGCCGCAGCGCTCCTCGGGAATCTCAGTTTTGGGTTCAAATCCCGAGTGTTTCCCAAGTGATCAAGTTCAATCAAGTTCGCGACCGGAGGTTCGATCCCTCCGACGTTATCATCCCATCATCTCCAGGAGAGTTTCCATCACTTTGGGATCTCCCCGGGAGTTATCTCGTTTGCGCGGCACACCCCACGTGGATCCGACAAGTTCAAATCTTGTGTCCTCATTCTCCTTCGAGGCTCAGGACCTCTTCTGAGAGGTGTGTACGCCACAAACTGGTGTCAGAAATATTCAGAACCCAAGTGCCCAGAACATTTGGCCATCAAGTCCTCAAATTCATCGAAACGAGCGCTCCCTCACTGGAGCCCGCGTGTGTCATCACCTTCCGGAAAAATCGTCTTCGGCCTGATCAATTCGAAGCTCCGTCGATACGATTCTCATCAATCCACCCTAAGCACCAGGTGCGGCAGCGGAAATCAGAATTCCGCCGTCGAAAAAGTGCAAATTTCACCGATTGCGTCTTGCTCGCCCTTAGGCCTAACAGACAAGCCTATAACTGGTAGCCGATCCCAACCATGAGTGACCCAACAAACACAGAAGATGGGGATAATGCCGCCAGGAGCAATCCGAGCAACAGTCACCGAGCTCAGAGCTCAACCCAGCGAAGTGCTAACACAAACGCACCGCCACTTCCGGAGATTCTGCCGGAATCGTTCCGAGCGATGAGACTCCAGGAGGACTCCGACAGTTTCTTCGAGGAAGATCAGTCAACACAGGAGTTTGTGCCCCGCGGACGTCGTTCCTCGGCGCCTCATCTCGAACGAGACTACCAAGAATCGGAAAACAGGAACAGAACTCAAGAAGTCATCAGACCTCCTACCATGACGGCAGAAAACCCCAGCATACCCCGCAACCCTGAACCCTCATCCTCCGGGAACCAGCCAGAACTCCAAATGAACATGAACGCCTTCGAACTCCTCAAGTCACGGGTGAAATACTTCAACAGCAAAGCCTGCACCTTCTATAACGAGACCAGCGATAAGAGGGATGCCCTCGACCAGGTCGACGACTACAGGCAGACGATTAACTCTCTGCTGACAGAGTGGCTGGCAGCATCTCAGTCCCAAGTAAGTCAGCCTCAGGGGCTAAACCCCCAAAATCACTTCGAAGAAATCATCACAATCGAAGAACAAATCCGATCATGCTTGAGATATTTGAAGAACCTCCGACAACACTTGGTCAACTGCCTGACGCCACACACGGTAGACTCATCATTCAACCAATCCACTCGAAACAGCGATTCCGCTCAGGAACCGCCAAGACCCCCCCGCAGCGTTCCGCAGTGGAGGGTTTCAACCCAAGTCGCAGACCAAGCGAGAGCTCCGGCGGAAAGCGGCGACTTTCCCAGCACATCGACACCATTCATTTCCCACATCGCACAGCTACCACCACCAGCAGAGGACACACCTAGCCT
>NW_003804689.1:0-2223 GCF_000255335.2 Galendromus occidentalis
GCTGATGTCTCAGAGGCTTTCGATTCTGCCAGTTCGGGAAGTTCCGCTCAATCTCAACCGTCTGAGACAAGTCCGGTCTCCCCGGCTACGCTTGCGGAGTCTCCATCTGCTGATCCAACTCCAGCAAGCCGAATTCAACCCGGTCGCGCTGCTAAAAAGCCGACCGATTACTCGGTTCTTGCCGGATTGCGTAGGCTCTGGCCGCAATCAAACTGAAGGGAGGAATGTTGTGTATAATCATACAACGACGAAGTCCTGTGTATTCTATATATAAGAGCAGACGCTATGGAATAAATCATTCTCTCAAGAGACATCGTCTGAGTCGCATCGGGAAGTGAAAACTGTCCACGTAGGGACACGTCAGTTTCGGCATTCTGAACTCCAATGGAATCGGCAGGATCAGCGAAAACGATTTCCCTCATTCTCGGCGACGGAGTTGATCGACCTTGACACAACACAAACCTCCAAGTCACCGCGGGAAATCCGTCAATCAAGATGCGTGCGGAGCACAAGTGTAAACACAGTCCACAGTCCAGGCATTCTTAGCTTAAAACGCTCTTGTTTAGTAACCTAGAACCATTAGATCGCAAGACCACGAGCGGTTCGAGAATCTCGTTCCCAACAACTTTCGAAACGATCGAATGCGAGTGACGAATCCCTACGTGGAACGTGCAAAGAGACATCCGGCGTGCACGTCATTCGGGTGTGAGGCGCATCAACGCAGAATTCTGAGAGCTTTTTCGGGAGCCAGGCATACTACTACGATACTCAAAAAAGTGTCGCGTCGACTCAAAGAAGGTTGGTTAAAGGCTGATTTCAAGGACCCGCTCCTTCGTCCGTTCGCTCAACAGGCTGAATCCTTGTGCTCGACGGCGGGTATCATCCTTTGTGGTGATCGAGTTGTTATTCCGACTTCTTTGCGAAGCTCGGTTCTCAAGAAGCTCCACGTAGCACACCCAGGCATCGTTCGTATGAAGGCTTTGGCGCGTTCACATTTTTACTGGCCGAACATGGCACCAGATATAGAGGGTTTGGTGAAGTCATGCAGTCATTGTGCACAAACCGCAGCGAGTCCCATCAAGGTTCCTCTCGCCCCATGGCCTGATCCAGGAAAACCGTGGGTTCGTGTCCATTTGGATTTCGCTGAACCGCAGAAGGGTAACTCTTTTATTGTGGTGGTGGATGCTTTCTCCAAGTACGTGGATGCTGCATTCTTGAAGCCTAGTACGAGCTACGAGCTCGTGAAATATCTGCACGTAGTTTTCCGTCTCTTCGGAACGCCAGAGACCATTGTTACGGACAACGGTCCGCAGTTTGTTTCTGCCGAGTTTGCTGAGCTTTGCAGCAGCTTCAACATCATTCATCTTCGGTCCTCTCCGTATCACCCTCAGAGCAACGGTCAAGCGGAAAAGATGGTCGGGACTTTGAAACGCTCTCTTGAATTTCCTGATGAGGCATCTCTCGATAAAGCGGTGGCTGCGTATAATTACACGCCAAACCAAGTGCTCGATGGGAAAACACCCGCCGAAATCTTTTTCGGTCGGAGTCTTCGTTCTCCGTTCGCCGTGTTTCGATCGCGTTCCGACGCAATTCCACAATGTGCGGAGAAATTCAAGGCGGTTTTCGACAAGCATTTCGGAGTTCGGTCCCGCTCTTTCGCCAGAGGGGAAGAAGTCGTGGTGGGCTTGAACAAGAAACGCAGAGTCCCGGCGGTCTTCATGGAGCGAGTAGGAAAAGCGATGGCTCATGTGGAAGTCAATGGGAAAGTCGTCAGGCGTCATCTGAATCAGTTATGGAAACGTCGAGTCCTGCCGGCTCAAGCAGAAGATGAAGAGGAATTCTTGCCCGGATCTCAGGAGGTCTTGCCAACCGCTGATGTCTCAGAGGCTTTCGATTCTGCCAGTTCGGGAAGTTCCGCTCAATCTCAACCGTCTGAGACAAGTCCGGTCTCCCCGGCTACGCTTGCGGAGTCTCCATCTGCTGATCCAACTCCAGCAAGCCGAATTCAACCCGGTCGCGCTGCTAAAAAGCCGACCGATTACTCGGTTCTTGCCGGATTGCGTAGGCTCTGGCCGCAATCAAACTGAAGGGAGGAATGTTGTGTATAATCATACAACGACGAAGTCCTGTGTATTCTATATATAAGAGCAGACGCTATGGAATAAATCATTCTCTCAAGAGACATCGTCTGAGTCGCATCGGGAAGTGAAAACTGTCCACGTA
>NW_003804689.1:2243-13292 GCF_000255335.2 Galendromus occidentalis
TGTTACCTATTAGAGGGGATGTTGAGACTAACTTGAGAATAGCTACTCTCATTCTTCTAAGCTGAGCTTTCTGTCATATCTATTTCGGTTAACCCCGACTCCGTACTGTGCCACGTGCCAGAGGCTCCAGCTCTGACACATGTCAGAGGCTCCACTCATCAGGCCTCTCTTCTGATTCCGTATTTAGTAACCATCTGGAAATCTTACTCGATGCCTTGCGAACTGTGCCTCTCGGAAAGGGTCAACCTACTGATATATAAGACGACACTTTCTCCAATAAAATCACTGTGGTGTGCTCCCATCTCAACCTCCGGTTGTCCTCTCTGAGCTCGTACGTGTCCCGCTGATCTACCGAACCTAGCCTTCGACCAATCTAGGAACAACAGATTCTCTCCCATCGCAGTACGAATCTTCAGGATTGTGGCGTCGTACAGCTTCCGGAGGTAAGTCTTCCGAAGTGTTGTATGTTCTGGAACTTGATATTTGGTATACTTCTCAAGAAAATTCCGGAACGATTGATTATGGACTTTGAATAAGGGTATATTCGTTTCCACCAGCATTTGACAGAGGTCCTTGTTGAAGGGACTCTGCTTGTTTGAAAGATTAAGAAAATTCGACAACAAACAAACATTCTGATTGCCCCTTCCTGGGGTTTGCAGGCGGTTTTGATGTCGGGCACTTTTGACGTGCTGCTCGACAAAATATGTACTTTTTCTCGGCATTCACAACTTTCGCACAGTCTTTGCACGTCAGGACGTCTCCATCAGTCGCGAAGTATGCCGGTCCGCAATCTCGAATGAAGCGCCTCGTTTTCCCGCGTGAACTCGAACCTTGTTTCGGCATTCTGAACTCCAATGGAATCGGCCGGATCAGCGAAAACGATTTCCCTCATTCTCGGCGACGGAGTTGATCGACCTTGACACAACACAAACCTCCAAGTCACCGCGGGAAATCCGTCAATCAAGATGCGTGCGAAGCACAAGTGTAAACACAGTCCACAGTCCAGGCATTCTTAGCTTAAAACGCTCTTGTTTAGTAACCTAGAACCATTAGATCGCAAGACCACGAGCGGTTCGAGAATCTCGTTCCCAACAACTTTCGAAACGATCGAATGCGAGTGACGAATCCCTACGTGGAACGTGCAAAGAGACATCCGGCGTGCACGTCATTCGGGTGTGAGGCGCATCAACGCAGAATTCTGAGAGCTTTTTCGGGAGCCAGGCATACTACTACGAGGCTCGGCCAGAAGACGCCTGACGAATCGTGGGGTGGAATAAATCCGACAGATGACGAGCTAATCGGGAAGTCGGGAAGAACAGAGGAGTGCTCGGGGCCATCGACGCGGCGATCAGCCCTAGTCGAAGCCCACGGAACTGCTTCAAAAATCGGGTGAGGTGACAACTCGACTTGGAAGAAGGAAGCAGAATGATTCTGGTGCTCTTGAATGGCAATTTCATGCGGAGAAATCATGACTTGTAATCGACGAAATCAATCGAACTTCTCGTCGCCTCATCGCATCGGAAGCAGCAAAGGAATTTCAGAGCCGTGAAGCATCTATGGGGATCTCGCGACTAGATGAACGGAGACGAAGTTTCAGTCCTCCGAGAAATGTTTGGATGGAAAATCCTGAAAACCTGTGGAGCGAAGATGCGAAAAAAGGTAAAATTTTCGAACTTTCCCGGAAATAGGCAGGATGCTGACGAAACCGCGGAAATAGGCATTTTAAGGCACTTATGGCATTCTGCCTGAACTTGCGATCTCTAGTCATCATCATCATCGATACCATGTCGTACTCTGCCGCTGAGCCTTCGACGATTTGATTTTTCACGTCCTCCGCACTGAATCGGATTCTCCGTCCCAACCTCTCGACTCTCCCCGCGAACGTATCCATAGACTCACCTCGCTTCTGATAACATTCCCGGAATCTGTCAACCAAGAGAAGCTTAGTTTCCTTGGGAATAAACTTCTCCCTGAACGCGATTCTTCACGCGTCAAACGTCGACCACGAATTCAAATATTTGAAATGCCAGAGTCTCGCAGCCCCTATCATTTTCTCTAATAGAACACTCTTAATCATTCGTTCCGACCATTTTCCTCCATCGATAGCCACCTTGAGCCGGTTCAGCCACAGTTACGCTTCCATCTCGCTCTCACCGGCGAACCGATCCATGGTCTTCGAAGAATAACAGACTCGCTCCACCGACCTGACGTCCCCAGAAGCTTCATCCGCTCCGGCTTCGATTTTGGTTTCTTTCATCCATTCCTCCATCATCATTTTCATCATTCTTGCCATGTCCGTCTTCGAGAGTTCATCCTCGTGGCTGTCACCCTTCAACATATTTGCTGAGAGTCTGCACTCGATCATTCTTTACCACACTCTTCACTTGTCCAGTCTCGAACCACCGCTGCTTGATGTAGGGACGTAAAGTGGGAACTGGACGTACTAGATGATAAAGTTTAGTTTATTCTCGAGTCTCAAACGCTATCGCTGGTCGGATCAGCATCGACTCTCCTCAATGTGGTTGTACATGCACGTACGTGCACTGACTGTGTATTGAGTGAAAATGCGCCTTACTCGTTCCCCACAGACGTATCTGCCTCTGTCGGCTGAGACATTTCACTCCCCGTCGGAATGCTTATTAGAGGGTTACTCTATCTAATCGATCACTACCTGCAACTTACGGATGTCTTGGAGTTGAGCCTCGGAGCAGCAATTTCCAGCAGTTGGTTCACAGAGCTATTCGTGCTGATAACGTGTTCAGAATAAACTAGACGGTGGATGCCCTTAAACCCAGTATCTTTATTCTAATACCCAAAGTTGTCCACCACACCGTGGTAAGGGTAGACCCTCCACTCCACTTAGTGTCAATGCTCCCTAGAGCAGAGTAATTAAAGTTATCAGAAAACACGACACGGGAACCCGGAATTTCAAAGTCCCTTGCCGAAACGTAGTTTTCGGCTCGGACTGCGAAGCCTGAGATGCTTCGCAAAGCTCTCCCCTGCAGTGTCTTTTCCATGAACTCGAATTTTTCTAGTGGATCACAGTCCTTGGAGTCGACGTGTAGAATGAACGCATCTTTCCACCGGCAGAATTTCGTTGCATTGCCATCGAACGTTGGTAACCGTTGAAGAGTTTCCTGCCGGAATTATTGCTCTGCTCCATCGTAGATCTCAGTGTATCTTTTTCGACTTGGAACGATAAATCGGTTTGGACTCTGCCGAAGACCTTCAGCTCTGAGGAGCTCGCAAGCCTTCTTGTACGCTTCTGTGAATGCTGTTCTTGTAGTCTTCGGGACTGATCTCGTTGCACGCAGCTCACCCTTGAGTACGACGGGATCCTGGTCGCCTTCGGCTCTCGCCGACTGCGGTTGCACTGTCGGGATGTCGTCCCTATTGCACACAGATTTCGCTGACAGTAGCGTTTGCGATTTTTCTCAATCTCGCAAGCTGGCGATATCACGTTAGGCTTGGGTTCCTGGTCAACTTCTGACACGAATGTTGACAATCCATCGTTGTCAAAGTCCGGACGAGGTGAAACCAATTCACTGGATGAAGTAGTTCACGGCCGGAGCCTTCGTCCGGGATGATCAACGACGTCTTCACAGGATTATTGTCCTTGATTCGCAAATCTTGGACTGGGCTCAAGCATGCGACTCGAGACCTCGATTGCACACACTCAAGTGACATCGTCGCGCACGTGCACCGTGCGACGGGTTCCGTCATCGATCCCTTTCGAAGCCGCGGCATTTATTTATCTCTCATACAGTTATATAAACTTACCATATCATACCATTTGCGCTGACTTTAATAGATCATTATTCCATTACTTCATATCTGTACAATATCGCCGGAGCCCGCAGGCCTCCAGAGTCGCCAGCTTAGAAGTTTTACTTACTCGCCCCCTGGGTGCGTACAGCGAGACCGCTCTGACAGCGAACTCGATTCGCTTCACACTGGAACCGGCCGCTGAACACGGCAAGGAGCCGCAATTTTCGGGAATATCGCATTCCGTCTGCGAGACTTTATGGAACATGGATCCCGTGATTGTTTCGGACACTCCGCGCTTAATCGGGAGAATACTCTAACAAACATGTCCCCCCTCCGGCGTATGATCCGAGAAAAAAACAGTGTCGAAAGCAACGCAAAAACCAGCAACGCACACGATTGCCGAAGGCCACGCCGACGGCTGGTACGATGATAATGATTCAAGCCTAGAAGGAGGAATGGGAGAAGATGTTTTTCAAGTGGACACCTAATGAGCATGAGCAATGATGTGCCTTCTTTTTCTTGTCGATGTGTCTTGGTCGCGGCTGAATAATCGTAACTGTCCAGCGATGCGCGACTGCCGACGATGCCGATGTCGGCATCCGAGCGGGCACATACCCTCCGAGAGGGTGGTTCTGAGTTCCATGTAAGACGACTCTAACACCATGCGGCGACGTGCCGGCCCATCGCGGCACCTATATGGCCCATCGCGGCACCAGTCTTGCCCATTGCGGCGCCTATCTGGCCCACTGCGGCACCTGTCTGACCCATCGCGGCACCCATCTGGCCCACTGGCACATAACTGTCCCTCGCGTCAACCCATTGGCGACGTGCCAAGAAGAATAGATTATGTTTCATTATTTGAGCCCGTAGCGGGGTATGAGGTACGATATGGTTGAGCTGCAACAAAGGCTCAAACCGGGATATCCCCCTATCCCCCTATAGAATGGAGCAGTAGTGTCGGTCCGTCACCGTACCAAAGATCGGAGTTATTAGCGTCTGAAAGGACTTCAAATTACTTCGTGACGATGCAGAATCCATTTTCCACTCGATCAATCGCTTATAAGTAAATAAGCAAGTTTTCCTCCGGTGCCCGCTGGATGTTTCTCCTCTCCGGTAGCTCTCTCCACATGATGCTCCGACCTTTCCGCCAACGCGCAATTCGGAAGACGACGCAGCAGCCTACTAAGCTGACATGATCGGGGCGATCAGAGGATCGAGAGCGTACCAATAAGTTGCATTCCCTCCAGCCTCAGAAGCTCATCTACTCCTGGAGCTCGCGAGTCTGCATCGCATGAGAGTCATGTTGTCATTCGTGGTATTCCGACCGCCCGAGTCTGCGAAACTATGAGGACCGCTCGCTCTGCATTACCCGATGAGCCGATAACTCCGAGATCGAACGCAGAGCTCTCCAGAATATCTTTGAATGATATTGAGACTGCTCCGGCGACAATCACACGATTCGAATGACGGCGCAGCAGCCTCGCGGGCGATATTTAATACGGTGCCGCACGGGCGAAATTCGGTGCCGTCAATCCTGTACTTCCGTTTTGATCCAATCCACCGCGGTATCCAGTGTGAGTTCTGAGATCGATATCCCACGATCGTATGAAATACTAACCTTCCCACAGCGTCCGTGCTTTCGACAATGGATATCCATACCCGTTTCTCCCCGACATGTTCTCTATGTGTGCCAATTTTCCCTCATTGAGGCTTCTGTTGGGTCCCGACCGACGACAAGACAGAATCAGGGGTCGCCGCAGTCACGACCGATTCCTCCTTTGCTTCCGCTCTCCAGGTCAAGTTTCCTCCTTTGTCGAAAAAGGGTTAGGTTGTTGCTCCAAACTGGAGGTCAAGCGTTATCTTCACGAGAATGGGAAACCTGTTCACCTACCACCGCGCCCCATTGCCATGACATTCAAAGAACAGGTCGATGAAGAGCTTGATCGGCTTCTTGATAATGGCACCATAGAAGCTGTGGAGCAATCCAGTTGGGCAACTCCCATCGTGGTCATAAACAAACCCAACGGTTCACTAAGGGTTTGTGCTGACTATTCGACTGGCTTGAATGCTGCTCTGAAGGATTCGAACCATCCACTCCCGGTCGAGCAGACGCTTATCTTCAGCTCAGACTGGAGAAGGACAGCCAGCCCTTCACCACTGTGATAAAGTAATTCTCATAAATTAATGCCGTGCGCATGCAATTCTTTATCGCACGGAATCTCTCCGTCGAATATCAGGCTCCTCAGGATAAAGCGCTATCAGTTTGTGATCGCCTGTCAGCCTTAACACACGTGTGTTCAATACTGTCCATGTCAAGATCTTGAGTCCGTCATATGGTGTCAGAATCGCGAACAGCGCCCGGAAAAAACGAGTCATTTCTATAGTCGGGAAGTCCCCTGTGAAAACAGTGCAACCACCGGACAACGGTGCGGCGAGAAATGCCCAAGAAACGGAAGTGGGGCATCAGCAGGCCGCGGGCCTAGCGAGAGGAGCCAACCAAACCTGGTCACCGCGCTCCAAACACCAGCGGCGCAAGGTGGTTACCTTCTCGCTGCACCCACGCGTGGATTCGATACGACCGGCGACGATTTGATAGAATCATGGAGAAAGTTCGAAATGGATTTCGAGATATATGAAACCATCAGTGACCTATCGAGTAGGCCAGAAAACTATCAGCGAGCGGTCCTTCTGATGTGCTTGGGTGAAACGGCAAGAATCTGGATGGAAACAGTCCAGATCGACTACCAGCGCATCACGATGAATAATATCATGAGCGAGATAGAGCTCAAGCGCACGGCTACGGTAAGGCAGGCGGTACGCGACTATAAGTTTTTCAATCGCGTTCGGGACCAAAAAAAGAGTGAAACGTTCGACGTATACTATGAGCGGGTGCGGGCGAAAGCCGTTTGCGCAAATTCGGAGACTTGAATGATGGGTTGGTACAATCCCGCCTAATCATCGGGCTTCGAGACAAGACTCTGCCAAAATCCTCCTCGCCAAGGACCTCTCCCTCAGCGAGGTCGTGGCAGAGTGTAGAAGCTTCGAGGTCGGAGAGCAGAATGCGCTGGAGATCAACAGAGCACGGGATCGATCGAGACCATCGCGACGATTGGCGCGCAGCACCCTGGCGAACGAGAGGATGTTTATTGATGAAAATATGTAGCTCTTGACCCACTCGGGGATACCCGATGTAGGAAGAAGCGTTATATCCGTGTAACAGTTTTCAGTCTTCCGTGTCTAGAATGTAGCACGTCCTAGATAGTTTCTCTCTCCTGGCTACGCGGACTGTCATAGCTTCCTTGTCCGCTGTACTACAAAAGCATACGTCTATGTAATAAAGACACTCTGGCTGGTTACTCAGGCTATCCTGGTTGCCGACTTCGCTTGACGTGTTCTCAACCGAAAGTCCCGTGTATTTATTCAACATCATGAATCCCTCTACACAGTACTCATCTCACAGCTGAATTTTGACTGAGCATTCGACTAGTGGACCATCAAATTTCCAACATTTATCAACAAGGCGATGACGAATCGAACGCTTACAACGTCGTCGCAGTCGGACGTCAGGAATGCACTGCCTGTGGATATGTTCATGCCAACGGATCGTGTTCGGCAAGAAGCAGGTTCTGCTCGTTGTGGAAAACGAGGACACTGTGCAAGACTTTGCAGAACCCCTCAGGACAAAGCTCAGCCCAGCAGGGTAGAATCGAGAAAACCTTTCCGTCCAGCGGACCGGCAAAGGCACCATCAGCCAGCGACGAATAAAGTATGGAGCTTACAACAGGCGTCAGATGACGAGGACTTCAGGCTATGTCAGATAAGAGCCTTCGCGAATGAACAACCGAAGAAAAAAGTGGGATGAAGTGGTCAAAGTGAACGGACAATTGGTCCCGTGCAAATTGGACAGAGGCGCAGCGTTACCCACGGTGAAATTTGGAGAAATAACAATTCGTGAGAAATTCTCCATAGTGAACGAGGAAGTCGCTCCAACCCTGCGCGGCGACGCTGCAGAAGCTTTGGGGCTCGTGATCAGGGTGGCAAGTGTACAAAAAGCGGATGCCGAACTGGAACGTTTCAAGAAACTTTTCCCAGCGGCGTTCAGTGGAATTGTGTGCTTGAAAGACTACGAGTGCTCGATTCGTCTCAGGCCGGGATACCAGCCATGTATCGTTCCGTGCCGTCGGATTCCCTTGGCTATTGAAAAAGAGGTCAAAGCTGAGCTCGCACGAATGCTCGACAAGGAAGTCATTGAGCCGATTACTGAGCCGACGGAGCTCGTTAGTAACATTGTCACGGCACGAAAAGCGAATAGCAAATTGAGAGTGTGCCTCGATCCGACATATCTCAATCGGGCGATCGGAAGGGGACCACATCCCACCAAACGCCTCGAGCGGGTTGCGGCGAAGCTAAATGGTGCTCAGCTCTTCTCCACCCTCGATGCCGACGAGGGGTTCTGGCAGGTTCCCCTGAGTGAAGACAGCTCGAGACTTCGCACATTCATCACGCCTTGGGGAAGATACAGATTTCGAAGACTACCCCGTAGGGGCTGTGCAACGCGTCCCACGAGTTCCAAAGCTTAACAGACAGTCTCTTCGCAGATTCCCCGCTTTCCCGTTTCCCTGCTTTCCCGTTTCCCCGCTTTCCCGTTTCCCCACTTTCCCGTTTCCCCACTTTCCTTTTTAAGGTAGAAGGACTCATCGCATCGGAGAACTGACCCCCCTATAACCACCGCTGGATCGCCCAGAACACGCTCCTAAGTTTCCACGACGACCGGTTCAGCCGTTTTCGAGTCTATAGGTGACACCAGACAGGCAAACAGACAGACATACGTTTTTATATATATGTATAGATGTATAGATGTATAGATGTATAGATGTATAGATGTATAGATGTATAGATGTATAGATGTATAGATGTATAGATGTATAGATGTATAGATGTATAGATGTATAGATGTATAGATGTATAGATGTATAGATGTATAGATGTATAGATGTATAGATGTATAGATGTATAGATGTATAGATGTATAGATGTATAGATGTATAGATGTATAGATGTATAGATGTATAGATGTATAGATAGATAGATAGATAGATAGATAGATAGATAGATAGATAGATAGATAGATAGATAGATAGATAGATAGATAGATAGATAGATAGATAGATAGATTACGGAGTTAATCTCCGGCTTAGATAGAGGAGTCTTCCCGGGCTGAATCGAGAGAGGAGGCGCGGGTGAGGAGACCTTTGGAAACAAAACAGTTCTCTGGCAGGTCGAGCAGACCGCTAGAGGACGACATCTCACAGTGTGAAGGAAGTGTTAGACACGGAAGAGTCGGTTATCGGTCGACTCCCCACCGCAGTCCTTTCCATTCAATAAACTAGTGTCCACTCGGGTTCCACATTCAGTGAAACATAATACAGGTCGTTTTCCATTGAGCTCCGTGGCGAGTCGGCAACATTTGGCGTCAGAAGTACTTAAACGAATCTTCGCGAGTCATCGTGACAAGCAGTTTCTATACCCGCTATCAAGTTCTCAGCTTGAAGGGGTTTCGAAGGGAATTTTCGCGCCTGACGTCCTCGATTAGGAGTCCGGTGATCGTTCCTGAGTTCCTGACCATACAGGATCAGAGAATTGATAAGCACACGTCGTGACGTGGCTCGCTTATTTCACACTCGCTCCCAGGTTATCTGCCGGGGGGAGTTGTCTCGGCCACAAGACCCAAATCGCGGGGTTCGGCCATCCGGAGATCTTTTTCTGTTTTCGGCTGAAAATAAAGGTTGACTCGAACTCCACATAACGATCACGGCGATCAAGTTCACAATTCCAATTAGTCGGAGACGGGGAACACCTCGCCAGCTCAGTGCATATCTTCTTTCAAACCATAAGGGCAGATTTCCCGAGTTCCGCTCGGCAAAAACATGTCCAAGGGTGAGAAAATCTCTGGGCCACTACCGGCAGACGGTAACACCGGTGAACCCATAAGCCAACCGAAAATAAGCAAAGCGGAGCAGGATGTCTCTATCGAGGCAGCCGCGGAGCTAAGGAAGAAAATCGGGGCTCGGGATCAGGTATACAAATCTCTCGATGAACTCTTCGTGATTGCTCACAAGCTGGAGATGTTCAAAGCTACTCCGATAGTGTTAGGGAGGGAGCTCGAAAGAGTCATTCGGCTACACTCACAATTCAAATCTCAACTCGCCTCAGTATCGGCGGAGATAGAGGAGTTGTGCGGGATACTGAATCAGAGCTACCCTAATCCTCAGGCAAAACTCATGATTTACGACGATGTAATTGAGGACATCGCCGATCTCATCGAGAATTACCAATCAGAAGTGTCCCAAATCGATTCCTCGGGAACTTCAGCAGCAGCCACAGCGCTCGAGAGTACTCCCAATGATCGGGTCCCGCCCGAACCTGTTCAGTCGGGGAGACTACAGGGTTTCTTACACACGGGAAGTCTACCGGCAGATCTTGATCAAGAGCAGGAGACTAAGTTATTGGAGGAATCTTCGATGACGGAAACCCCGTCTCAGAATTCGCAGGTCGGAGAGAATTCTATTCAAAGTGTGCAGCCGCCCAGCCGGCCACAACCTACAGTTCAAGCGGTGGCCGGCACGCACAACATACCCCCAGCGGCTCCGCTCTCCCTCGGCAGAAATGCCAGAGAGGTGCCGAAATTCGCGGGCGACTCGAAAAAATTCCGGGAATGGCAACAGTTATTTTCGGTATTCGTGGACAAGACACCGGCACCAACGATCGAGAAGTTGAATCTCCTACGTAAATCGCTATCGGGGAAGGCGTTGGCGGCGATTGCCCACCTCCAATGGGAGGAGAGCCATTACTTGCTCGCGAAATCCATAATCGAGGAATCATTCGGCGACAAAAAAAAATCCCGAAGGTAGTAGCGAGCTACTACCGCAAATTTGCGTGAAAACGTCTGAAGTAATTGTGTTATAATTTGTTGAAGTTATTATTGTATATGCCAACAGTATTCCCCCAGAGGTAAAGATTTAAGATTTTGAGAGTGTCGTCAATCAGCTTTGCGTTTTGCTTCTTCCTTGAAATACCATCGTGAACCTATTTTTCTTCCAATGCCGGATTCCGGTCTCAGAGTGCACTCGGCTTCGAACGACTCCCCCCATGGATTCCAGTTCGAGCGTCGTTATTTGCAGCTTCGGTTGCTTTGCTGAACTTTCATTGACATCTCGGTTTTCTATAGAATGATCAAAAGCCTGATTGATCAGTCTTGTGGCATGATAGACTGATGAACGA
>NW_003804689.1:13312-15164 GCF_000255335.2 Galendromus occidentalis
CATGATAGACTGATGAACGATGGGACAATTTTTGTGCGAAAAGATGAGGTTCCTTGGAAGGACTTGTTTCTCGATCAGTGAGAATCGTCTAGTCTCAGATCCTCTATTTATAGGCGATGAATTTTTCCAAATCTTTTTTCCATCATTTTCCATGCTTTTCCCGAACAGTATTCTTGAATTACCCTTGTGGCCATATTGCGTATGGGCGTTCTCGGCAGCTTTACTCTGGATACCTCCTTCTCTCGTGCCGGACTTTGCTCCGACATGCTGATCATGGACTTCAGGTCTTCCTCGCCTGGCTATTCGATTTGAATCGGTTCGATGTGATCGTGATCGGTCAGTCGTCATCATTGAGAATCCTCAACCTTGTGTCCTCTATCCATAGGAGATCAGTTTTTACCGAATACGAGTAGGTTGTGGTGGCCAAGATGAACGAGAAGATGGTACCTTATCGAATATCGATTGGAGAACTTACCGATCATGGCTTCGAAGCTAAGTTCACAAGTAACGGTCTATCGATAACTCGCGATGGAGAAATCGTGGCATCGGGAGTACGCGAAGGCAAAGGACGACTATATAGAATGAGGTGCCGACAACGGTCGAAAAAGATACATATCTCCGCCAAGGTAAGTGAAGATGAAAATCAACCTTTGGATGTGTGGCATGAGAGATTGGGGCATGCCAACTATCAAACGATCAAAGCTGCGATCAGCCACGAAGCTGTGTCAGGACTCGATGTCGATGAGAACTTCAAGATTACGGAGGCCGAGAAGTTCTGCGAGGCTTGTTGCTTGGGTAAGCAATCGCATTTGCCAGTCCTGCCTTCCCGCCGGAGAGCCGAGTCATGCGCGGAACTGATTCACTTCGATATATGTGGTCCCATGAGCGTCGAATCTCCTCCGAAATGCAGATGGCTCGCCGTTTTCGTAGACGTTCATAGTGGATTCTTGATGGCTTACCCGCTGAGGAGTAAAGATGAGATTTTCGGAGCAATTGAAGATGTAATCGCGGAAGTAGCTTCGTCCGGCCACAGGCTTCGCAACTTAAAGAGTGATAACGCTCCGGAGTTCAAATCGGCCAGATTGGTCGAGTTATTGAGAAAGCTGGAGAACGCCCATACGCAATATGGCCACAAGGGTCATTCAACAGTATTACTGTTCGGAAAAAGCATGGAAAATGATGGGAAAAAGATTTGGAAGAATTCATCGCCTATAAATAGAGGATCTGAGACTAGACGATTCTCACTGATCGAGAAACAAGTCCTTCAAAGGAACCTCATATATTAACCTCACCATTATAATATATCGATATACAGTGGCGGTCAAAATAATAGAGCCACCTAAAAACTTCGTCTTCTTTTTTCGGAGGTCCGTAACTTTTCAGAAAATCGACCGAATCGGACGTTTTTTTTTTGAAATCGAAGAGAATTTGATGAGCTTTCCAATGAACCCGTCTATTTCGACATTTGAATGCGTTTTGAGGGACTTTCAGCCATCTCAATATCGCTTATTTTCGAAATTTTCTATCTCATTTTAAAACCCTCATAAGTCGGGACGAGGGTATCGCATCGGCTCGGTGTGATCGGCATCTTGTAGCGCGGGAAAGGAGCTGTCGATTCGTCTATTCACTTTCAAAAATCGGTTCACCTGGAGCTGAGAAAAAGTTCGTCTGCTATGTGGAAGTAACGGTCAAAATAATAGAGCCACCCCCCCCCCACTAACTAGAGCTGGAAGGCAAAAGGTCGTACTCTTTGATCCGCGCATAAGTCAAGTGGGAATGGCATGACGCATCGGAAAGCCCGTACTTCCGTAGCGCGGATTGCTTTTTTATTTTCTCAGATCGGACCAGTTTC
>NW_003804689.1:15235-18658 GCF_000255335.2 Galendromus occidentalis
CTTTTCCCGCGCTACAAGATGCCGACCACACCGAACCGATGCGATACCCTCGTCCCGACTTATGAGGGTTTTAAAATGAGATAGAAAATTTCGAAAATAAGCGATATTGAGATGGCTGTAAGTCCCCCAAAACGCATTCGAATGTCAGAAGTGACGTGTTCATTGGAAAGCTCATCAAATTCTCTTCGATTTCAAAAAAAAAACGTCCGATTCGGTCGATTTTCTGAAAAGTTACGGACCTCCGAAAAAAGAAGACGAAGTTTTTAGGTGGCTCTATTATTTTGACCGCCACTGTATATGCATGATGCTATTTGTCTTCGGTCTCATGGCGAACACCAAGGAATGAAGTCCTATTGGGAGACTCAGCTGCACACTTCGTTATAATCTATCGAATCTCGGCGAAACCTCTGTTTCCAATTGCGGACGGACGTGATAAGGTCCCCTCAGATACCTGTTCAATTCAAGATCCTCCTCCGATCAGAATCCTAAGTGCGAGAAACTTATTTGATACGCGGTCTGAAAGTAGATAAAGAAAGCCTGCATAGCCGCTGCGGTTTTCTCCACCAGAGCAAGGAATAGGTATCCCTACGAGCTAGATTATTCCCCCGGACAAGCAGTCTTGAGTCACTTGAAGTCCGTGTCGTCGCCAATATACATCTGAGTCTTACTTCTATTCAATTGCTTGAGCCGACCTTTCTTCCCCTATTCTGGAAAACAATTATTTATGCGGCTGAATAGAGGTTTCCGAGGGTCGACTGAAATTGTCTAATGGGACCTCTTTCTCAGCTCGGTTCCGGACGAAAATTCATCGGAACAATGTCCCGTAAATTTGCAATCTTTTGACCCAATCCTCTTGATAATCTGATTCTTATCAACGGAGATCCAGCCCCGCAAAAGCGGACTAGATTTCGTTACATGGAGGACGAAGTTTCTTTGACCGGCTACTGGAGCCATTTTAAAGACGTTTTCACGTCAAAATGGCTAGAAGGGCTCATATCAGCGAGATTGACAAAACTCTGGCGAGGGGACCTGTACTCAATTCCCAGCTGAGCTCCTTTGTCGAGTCAGTCAGCTCGAACTGCAGGGCCCTAACTGCGCTGGGTTGCACGTACGGCGAATTGTCGACTACGACAGCACCACGCATTCTGAGGTGCATCCCACAAGAATTACGGGTGCAGCTCATCACGGAAAAGGAGTCGAAGAACCCCATCGTTCAGCTAACCTCAGAGCTCGAATGCCTCATAGACTTCTTAGACCGGATTGTGAAGATCCGTCGCGAGGCGGACTGGGACTCTCAGGCTTATAGGGATAAAAGAAGCGATGACGCATCCCGCGGGTTTCGGTTCAGTCAGAGCTTCAAAAACTCTCACAATGGGAGTGCCGAACATGTTTGACGCCGATCGGGCTGAAACTTCGGTCATAGAATGCCCGCCCCGAGAGAAGTTTAACCCTAGGAGGTTATCTGCGTATGGCCACTTTAAGGGTGTTTAAATAATCATCGAAAACTCGCCCTTAAGCCTTGACTCTACGGGAATAATGGAAAATACTATGAACAATGGACGAATATCGGATCTGCCCGAGATATCCGAAAACATATGTTTTTGGATCGCCGTATTCGAATTTGACGCCAAGACGCCATCTTCATGAGTGGTATCGACTCCCAATTCCCTCGAAACAGCCGAATAATTAGAGCCGAATTTCTACATGACGAATTCAGCGTACGTGGTAGTCCACGAAAAAGCACTTCACACATAGATTCTGCGTGCAATGTATGCATTTTATGAGCGGAATACAAAAATCTGTTTGTCACCTGCACCAAGTCTGGGAAGTTGAACAGGGGACTGATGAAGACCTGGTGTCAGGAAATTCTGAAGGAAGTTCTGGATCGCACCCAAGAGGATCGATGTGTGCTTTATCTCGATTCCTGGGGCGGACAGCGAGATCAGAGCTTGTTCCAACTGGACGACGAAGAAATCTGCCTCAAGACACTACCGCCGGGGTCAACACCGCTGATTCAGCCGCTGGACGTTTACTGCTTCCAAATGTAGAAGAATCCCGCGAAGCGAATGACTCGAGCATGTGGCTTGATCGGATGCCGCATCGACCGCCGCGATGATGTCCTTCGACTCCAATCACTCATCTATAATAATCAGTTTCAGCACCCTGATTTCCGAAGTATGTGGTTGTACGGCTGGTACAAGCCCGGCTTCGATGTGCCGGAGTTAACCTTCCTGAGTATCGCCGAGATGTTGTTCTCGGTCATCGAAGTTTGTTCCGGAGATTCATGTCGCGGAATTCTGTTCGTAAAATGCATACATTGCAAGCAGAATCTACGTGTGAAGTGCTTTTTCGTGGACTACCACGTACACTGAATTCGTCCGAATAAATTGCTCCATTCCGTTTATGTAGGAATTAGCTCCAATTATTTGGCTGTTTCGAGGGAATTGGGAGTTAATACCACTCATGAAGATGGCGTCGCTGCGCCAAACTCGAATCCGGCGATCCAAAAACATATGTTTTCGGATATCTCGGGCAGATCCAATATTCGTCCATTGTTCATAGTATTTTCCATTATTCCCGTAGGGTCAATGCTTAAGGGCGAGTTTTCGATAATTATTTAAACACCCTTAAAGTGGCCATACGCAGATAACCTCCTAGGGTTAAACTTCTCTCGGGGCGAGGATTCTATGACCGAAGTTTCAGCCCGATCGGCGTGTTACATGTTCGGCACTCCCCTTGTCAGAGAAATAGCTCGCATACACCGAGGGCCCAGGTCCAGCCTCACCATAACTTCATGGCGGCGGCGCCATCCCCCGCGCACCGAAACTCGGGAAGGACAGCCCACCCCATCGACAAGTCCTGCATCTTCTGCGGTGACTCACACCCGAGTTTCAAATGCAGAGCCCCCCTGACCTACATATGAGGAGAGATGCGAGCGTATTGATCAAGAGAAGGCCTGCAGAATCTGCCTCAAGAGAAATCACTTCGCGAAACAATGCAGGGAGGGCCCGAAGAGAAAGTGCAAAAAATGCAACGCTAAACATTACATCATAGTGTGCAGGAAAGCACAACTGGATGCGGGGACGTTTCACGTCAACGAACCACCGGCTCCCGCGTCCGACGGCGATTTCTCGGATCGCCTCACGCGAACGGCAGTCGTTTGCGTATCCGCGGGTGGAATTCGCAAATTGGTGCGAATCCTGGTAATGGTAATGGTAATTTATTGATCTAGATGGGTCCTCTATGAATATTACAAGATGGCGCATCAGCCTTTCATGTCAGGCGCTATTAAGCAGATCTTTGGTCTCCTTCTCCCATTTTTCTAGGATTCGTTTGGTTTTGCTACGATCGAAGGGTCCTGTATTTCCTCTTGGAGGCCTAATCTTGAGAGGAAATCTTCGTCCGTGTAGTATGCGTCGTTGC
>NW_003804689.1:19467-24461 GCF_000255335.2 Galendromus occidentalis
CTTCGCATTTCATTACTGTTCGTTGCTATCAGTACGAGATCGTCGGCGAACAGGAGGCCTGGGATTTTGAAAGAGCTATCCTCTTTCAAGTCCCATTGCCATTTTTTGTTCGAACGTGGAAGCCCGCTTTCGTTTGCAGGAGCCTTTTCTCTAGGTCTGCGATGTATAGCATGAATAACACGCTGGATAGCGGGCAACCTTGTTTGAGTCCTCTGGTTGTTGTCACCCAGTCTGACTCGGTTCCCTTCTCGATGATTTTCATCTTATTCGAGGTGTATAGGATCTGAAGGATCTCGATCCAAGAGGGTTCCATCCCTAATTCTGCCAGGATGTTCCACAGCTTTTCTCGATCGATCCTATTGGACCCAGGTTCGGATACGTCCTATATCACGTCGGAAACGGTCAAGAGTATAGGTTCTCGACCTACTCATCCGGTATACACGACCATCAAGACTATGGGAAATGTGGTCAGCACTATGAACACATTCGGCCACAGCGTCCGGCTCGAGAGCGTTCACAATCGAGACAAATCAGTTCGGGTGGCGTGCGTGGAAGTCCCAACTATCACGGATTCGATCCACCCGAGGGCCAAGCAAAACTTCGGGCTGAAGCCTATCGCTGATCCATCGGAGGCTGAAGGTAATCCGGAGGTTTTGTCCATGCTCATCGGAAATGATGCGCTGGCCGCGATCCACACGGGAACCGAGAGAAGTTTCGGCAGAGTTCTAGCGACATCAACAATTTTCGGCTGGCTTCTCGCGGGTCCGATGTCAAATACCGATCCCCCGACAGACGACACGGCATTGTTATGTGAGCTAAGAGCCACGCTCCCGAGACCGCTGAGCGGTAGCGCGCGGAATGAGTTACCGGCTCATTGCTTGCTGAACTCGATCAGCCACTCCGCCAAAAAGGCAGCGAATTCGTCGATAGACACAGATCTCAAATTCCTGTGGGATTCGGAGTTCCTTGGGGTGTCTTGTACCACGGACGAGGAGGATACATTACACAGGGAGATGGACGAATTTTTCGAGAGCACCATTCGCCGTAATGATGACGGCCGATATATTCTATCCTTACCATTTAAGGACAACATCGAGGTCTTATGGGACAACGAGTCGTTAGCTAGATCCCGTCTAAATGCATTCCTCAGGAAGCTAAGGGAAGATCCGACGCGGATGGCAGCAGTCGACAAAGAAATACAAGCCTACTTACGATTAGAGAGAGGCTACGCGGAAGAGGCTAGTCCAAGACGCGACGGCGAACTCGCTCACTTCCTGCCACTGCAGGCGGTTTTCAAACTGAACCAAGACAATGCAGAGATTACGAAAACCCGTGTAGTGAAGGACGCCGGAGCTCGTAGGAATCACGAATTGTCTTTGAATGACTGTCTACACCAGGGCGAGAATCTCCTACCAAACATCTTGGAGGTCCTATGCGCTTTCCGCACAAACCGTTATGCGATCACGGCTGATATAGAAAAAGCTTTCTTACAATTCGATATCGCAGAGAGCAACAGGACCTTCCTGAGATTCCTATGGCCCCTCGGTTGTTCGGAAGACCCCGCAGCAACAGTGAAGGAATTCTGAACCAGGGTTCTTGACTTCCGTCCGACATGTTCTCCATGGCTACACATCAAGGGGGTGCGCTACCATCTGGAGAAGTGCAAGATTCAGTTCCCGGAACACGCATCCTTCATTGAGGATGTGTCGAAGGATCTCTATATGGACGACGTTTGTTTTGGAGCGGACTCCTTGGAGGAAGCAAGGGAGAGGATCACGTTATTGTTCAAGATTTTCGGTCTCGGGATGTTTCCTCTCGGAGAATGGTCGACAAGCGAGGCAGGAATCGCGGAAATGATACGATCCCTCTCACCCCTGGAAAACACGGAGGTTAGGACTGACAAGAACAACGCTAAGTTCTTGGGAGTCAAATGGATTCGGGGAAGTGATGAGATCGGAGTGTGCGTGGAAAAAGCCTTGGAGGCGCTCACGAGGGAAACACCGACCAAGAGGGATTTATTGAAGGGACTCGCGGCTGTTTTCGATCCGCTAGGTTTGTTGTCTCCGGTGATGGTTCGGGCGAAATCCTCCTTCCAACAGCTTTGGCGGCGGGGAATCGACTGGGACGACGCTTTATCGAGTGACATCAGAGTTATCGGGAGATCGTCACCATACTTCAGAGACCTAGAAGTGATCCTCTGCGGCGTCGAATCAATGATAAACCAAAGACCCCTTACGCCGACATCAGCCAATCCGAGCGAAATCCGGGCTCTTTCTCCAGCGAATCTCTTGTACGGCTACGAAGGTAATACATTCTTACCGGAAATGTCTCATGAGCCGAAACACAAGTCGGACGTGGGAGCTGTGGTCTTCTCGAAACGCTGGACATTCCAACAACGTATTCTGACTGACTTCTGGAGAAGATTCCGATCAGAATATCTGGCTTACTTACGATCAGCCCACAGCAGGAAACCCAAAAGCCAACGATCACTCCAGGTGGGCGAAATCTGCATTCTCAAAGTCGATAATACTCCTCGCGGTTACTGGCCGCTAGTAAGGGTGCTCAACATGCACGGAGGATCGGGATCCGATTCAAGGAGGCGTACATGTACTGTTCTCACGGGACGCGGTCAGACTCTGACGAGACCAATCCAACTTCTCTACCCATCAGAAACGGAGAATACAGACCCCCTGCACTGAACGTCCAAACCCAGCAAGGATTGTTTGGGTATACACATATTGTCTAAGTAAACTCGATTACTATACTTACACATTCAACGGCATGACTCCGGCGCCGTTCAGGGCCATCGTTGTCATCGTCGTCGTCACTCCACGAGGACGAGCTCGCCTCTTCAATGCAAGTTTCAACAGATTCATCGCTCTCCTCGCATTCACTCAGGTCGACTCTCATGTCCTGATCCACGGTCCAAGACAACTCACAGAACTGACGCTTCATCAGCTCCTCCGTAGTTACACCAGCCTTGCCTTTCCGAACCTCCTTCAAGTAGCGGGGAACAAGCACCCGCGACCGCACACGAGGCCGAACTCGACTGTATCGCGGAGGAGGGGTTGAAAATTCCTCATCGGCAACAATCCTCGAGGCGATACCTCGGGACTCGTGATCTTCGACGACCGGCTCTTCCTCCTCAACATCGACATTCCCATCCCCGACGGGCTGCTCATCTTCTTCGAGTGCTGACACGTTTTCGACGGTCGGCGGGGAGGGGCTGCGAGAACCGGTCGGTGGTCTCGGCGACAATCGGACGTTGGAGACGGGCACGGCTCTGAGTCACAAACGGTCCCTCGGTTTTAAGTTCGGCTTCACGGCCGGCAGTGCTTTCGGAGCCGCGGCTCTTCTTTGACGTGGACGAGTCGGTGGCTTTCGCCCTTCTTTTCCGGCATGAGCGAAACGTCGGCTTCCAGAAATCGGCAGCGCGGCTCGCAGCATATCCGATTTGTTTCAAAAAATTGTCGCTGGCTTCCGAGATCATCATTACCATTGCACAATTCGAATCGATTCCGCACATCCTTCGCAGGGTCGCTTGGGATAGGATGGAAAGCTGCAGCTGCTCCAAGTAGACATCCATCGGCCAGAGGCCCCCGTCAGTTGGACGTAGTGGACTCGGGAGAAGTCGGTGAAAGCGGAGTGCGACGGGATGCTTCAGCGACCGATGCCGGTTATTGAAATGAGCGCCCGTGAGGTATCGCATTCGGTTGCCCGTCGCGCTCGGGTCTTCGATGTTCAGGAAATGTGGTTCTGACTCCCTGTGAGGGCACAGGAGACATGCCGCGGCACGGAACCGGCTTCGCCTCGCGCCGATACAAGCACCTTCGGTAGACGCACATAGGTCCGACCGTCGATGCTTACAGTCCTGTGAGCCACCATCGCTGTCAGCCTGGCGAACACCATATCGACCACCGGCAGCCCGCGCGTTCTCAGACCGTCCACAGAGTTCAACCGGATCAGCTCGACTGCACAGTATTCCGACCGGAAGATCGCGATCATGAAGACCGATACCTTCACTTGGAGGTCGATCAGAGAGTCTGCCTGTGATGGCGTCGGGGGTAGAAGACATGCGATGTCGCATTTTTGCGTCGGGATGTTACCGAGCCAAGTCGCAGAATAGAGCTCTCCACGTGTAGGTCGGGGCGAATTCGGGATGAGTTCCGCGGCGGCGCAGGGGAGTCGATTCGGTAAAGAACGGGGCTCGCTCCGAGTGTGGCATGCCTCGCCAAGTCGACCGAAGGAGGCGGTACAACATTTGCCCAGTCAAGGCTCGTGGGCCGCGCTCTCGCCGTAGACGAGAAGCAATCTAACATCCATACGGTGAATCATGGAATGTCTTTCGAGATGCTCGACTTCCCTTACTCCGAGCACGGATTGTCGGTCCGCGCAGAGCACGCCGGCGACTGTCGGGGGCTCGACTTCGATCATCTTCCCGGTTCGGATAACCGGACGAGCGAAAACCAGATCGGAATGTCTTCGGGGGGCGTCGAGGAACCATGCTTCAGACTGTACGTGCGGGGGAGAGTTCACTAGAGAATTCGTAGGATCGAACGAGGTTCTCAGTCTGCGAGAAGAGAATTGAACGGGAGGATGGCGGTCTGGTGCCGACTTTCCGTGAGACGGATGGTTCCGGCAATGAGAGTTCGATCCACGCTCAAATCGTATATTCTCCGAAACCTTCCGGAATAGGGTCTCATACCCAATTCGGCGGGGAGTGTCACGAATCGACATTCGGTGGAAATTGGAATATCTAATATTTATATATTTAGATTATACTAGCGCTCCCGGTCGCCGCTTCGCGGCGACTCGGTATCGCTAGACTCACTACACATGCGCTAGCTCCGAGTGCGCTGGCTCCGAGTGTGCTAGCTCCGAGTGCGCTGGCTCCGGGTGCGCTGGCTCCGGGTGCGCTAGCTCCGATTGCGCTAGCTCCGATTGCGCTTGCTTTGGTCGCGCGTGCTCTGGGTGCGCGTCCCGTTACCCCGCTT
>NW_003804689.1:25755-29714 GCF_000255335.2 Galendromus occidentalis
TAAATTTTTACGACGATCGGTTCAGCTGTTTTCGAGTCTATAGGGGACACCAGACAGACAAACAAACAAACAGACAGACATACGTTTTTATATATATAGATGTGAAGGAATCACGAAAAATTCTGGAGAACTCTGGAAATTCCCGCCGAACGATTTCCGGTGAGGGACCCGGTACTCAATTTCCAAGGGAAAAAGAGCTCATCCTCATCATACGGGCACGACGACCCCCTCATCGCTTTTCTACAACTCCCGAGAACCCACCCCTGAATTTTCACGGCGATCGGTTCAGGCGTTCGTGAATTTTGCGAATTTCGGATTTTTCAATTTTTTTCCGAGATTCCGTATTTTCAAGGGAAAAGTACTCAAATAATTTTCTTAAGGTAGAACGACTCATCGCATCGGAGAACTGACCCCCCTGTAACCACCGCTGGATCGCCCAGAACACGCTCCTAAATTTTCACGACGATCGGCTCAGCCGTTTTCGAGTCTATAGGTGACACCAGACAGACAAACAGACAGACATACGTTTTTATATATATAGATAGCTGATTACGGAGTTAATCTCCGGCTTAGATAGAGGAGTCTTCCCGGTCTGAATCGAGAGAGGAGGCGCGGGTGAGGAGACCTTTGGAAACAAAACAATTCTCTGGCAGGTCGAGCAGACCGCTAGAGGACGACATCTCACAGTGTGAAGGAAGTGTTAGACACGGAAGAGTCGGTTATCGGTCGACTCCCCACCGCAGTCCTTTCCATTCAATAAACTAGTGTCCTTTCGGGTTCCACATTCAGCGAAACATAATACAGATTGTTTTCCATTGAGTTCCGTGGCGAGTCGGTAACACGCGCTGTTTGCAGGCTCTGTTAGCACCGCTGAAGGCTCCATTGAGTCCTTGGCCTAGCGCGACTAAACCTTGGTCAAGACTTCATATCGATTTTGGCGAACCTTATAGCGGTAAATCCTTTGTGGTCATCGTAGACAGCTTCTCGAATTTATTGAATGCTCAGTGGTTGGCTTCCACTACTTCTGTTGCTGTAAACGGATACCTTCGCCGTCTGTTCCGTCTGCTGGGTCCACCAGACACGCTGGTGAGTGACAATGGGCCCCAATTCTCGGCCCTCTTGCGAGTGATTTTGGTCGGTCTCCCAATTGCTGCAGCAGGGCTGGTCGGATGCAAGGTATTGCTTGCGAGTAGCTGATCCTTGAAGGTGATGAGTTCTTCCATGGTGTAGAATACGTGAGTAGCCGACGCGACGCTTCATCGTTGCGGACCGATTGACTGTCGCTTAAAGGACGACACATGCTCCAAGAGAGCTCGCGTTTGAGTAGAGGAGCGGATCTCAGTAATTGAGTGAGATGTCTACTTAGTTGAAACCGCACTTCAATCTTCGAGTTTGGGTCTAGACTCTAGACCAGCAGCGTCGCCCTTTAGGTCAGGATGCTTTCGGATTTGGTGAAATGCCTCTTGACCGTGTATCCTGCTTTCAAACGTGATCACTGTCGGACTTGGTGGATTGTTTCGATTCAAGCGGTGTGCGCAGACGATTCTCAGAAGAACCTCGTGTTGAAGGTCAAGATTCGTAGCTCTGGTCAGGAGTAGAAGAGCAGCCCGTTCAGGAATACACAGAGATGCGATCTCACGAGAGGGAGATACCACAGTAAATTTTATTCGAAATCTTAGGTCTTTTATACCTAGGCAGGAGTCTAAGCTCCTCCTTTCATGTCCTGATCCGTACATACATATACATAGGATAAGGCTACCTTGGTCTATCATAAGTAGCGTCCTAGAATACTATTGGGTGTACCCAGCATGCGGGGTGCTAGCCCAATTTCGTACTACCTCAAGGGTATCATGCTAGAGTCGTAACTTCGGGGTGCAACCCCGGTGACTCACGTATTTTACTACTGTCACGGGTATATGGCCCCGTGGGTTGGTATGAGTCATAGTCCTAGTACGGAACGAGGACTAGTAGTTTCCAGTTTCTACCTAAACCTCAACACCTCCCCTAACTGCTAAGTCCGAGTGTCTTCAGGATGAGGGAGCAGTCAGGCTCCGGGTACTATCCACTTTCAGCAGTCAGCTTCTGAGAGTATTGAAGCGATGAAACTTCCTGAATAAATTGAATCGTCGTCCGCTGCTCAATTCCGAATTCGTTTTTCGCATGTCCAAACGGTATGCGACAAGTCCGGTTAGGTGCGCAGTAGGCCTGTACACAGCCGTATTCTCGGCGCTCAGCGCCAGGGGGCAGTGCGGCAGGCTCCCGCCGGAGGGCGCTTGAGCACCACAAAGGTGCTACAAAGGTGCTTTGCTAAAGATAGAATTTCCATTGATTTTCCATTGAATTTCCATTGAATTTCCATTGGAGAGACAGGAATCACGGTCTCTGTGGATGAATATTATGGGTTCAGGGTTCTGCCTCCCCTCTCACAGAGAGTGGGAGTCCTGTGGTGTAATTTTGAATTTTTCATGGTTGAGCGGAGAGATCGAAATTCCTATAGGTCTAGGATTCCGTTAGATTTTTAGTCGTTGGAGTCCGTTGAAAGAACTGCGTCGTTCAGAAGCACCGCAGCCCTTTTCGATTTGTCCTCCGGAGCTTCATCAGCCAGAGTACCCCATGATCCTCCGTTCCAGTCGAAGCACCCGTGGCAATAGCAGGAATCGGAATATACGCTCTGTAAGTCGAAGACTACCATTGGAGAGCATGCCCGAAGTCAGCAGCAGTCAAACATGGTCAGAGTGGGGGCTGGGGCTTCTGGGTCTTGATCGTGAATCGGGAAGTCCGCCCCAGCCACGCCCCAGCGAAAGCGAAGGCCAACGCCGACAGCTACGCGCGGCCCGAGAGGCTATAGATCGCCACGGGTATTCTTTAAGAAATTTCAGCATGCAGCCGATGCATGTCGAGGAAGGGATCGACAGGCCAGACCCGCAAAGGCGATCGGTTAGCAGATGGAGATTTTGGTTGACCGCAGCTGTTTCAGTGATTATGTGCAGTGGTATCATTTCTGCAGGTTAGTAAGGGATTATTAAGCAGCACTCATTATATCTATGAAGGATGAGTCTCCAGGAAGACAACAGATCTTTTCGGTCCGCAGGAGTTTGGGTTTCTCACGAGGTCCATTTTGCACGTGACGCAAAATACTCGATGCAGTTCTCCGCCGAGACCACAACCAGTGTGTCTAGTCGCGCAGGAGTTAGTGTTCGGGGCACGCCAGGGAAAGCAAAGGAGGCTCTGTCACTTGAATCATTTGCCTGCATCGTGGAGGAAGGGCGCCTCCATTGGTACTCCAAACTGCGGAGGCAGTGTATCCTGCTTGCGGAGGGGCGAGGAATAAAACCCGACGAGGTGGATGCCACCCGCGGCGAAGGCGTCAAGATTGAGATTAGTGCGCGTTATGAGAAATATATCGAAGTGTGATAATACATTCAGTATGTTTGTTCCATAATAATAATATCTCGTTCCTCAAGTAGAGGGATCACCAACGTCTGGCTTCAGTTATAGGCATGCGTTTCAAGAAGTCCCTTCGTATTGATGTAACGTTGGGTGGAATGGTAAGTTGTCCTCTGAGGGAATGCGTTTTTCGATTGGAACGTAGAGTCGGATTAACTCACTCACTTTTCCTTTGAGTCGATGTTCCGACTGATGGAGACGGGCCGTGGTTAACTTTTCATCTCGTAGCTTCTTTTTCAAGTCGAAAATTTTCTTTCGGGAGGCCTCCAGTTCGCGCAGCGCCTTTCCACGGTGCAGTTCCAGAGTGTCGGCCAGGTCCTCACTGATGAAGGCCGCCGCGATCACGAATTGTTCTTTGATCGCATTGAACACCCTCGCAGCCTGTTGACCTCGGGCCGAAGTGGGTGTTATTCCTAATTTGTCGAAGGTGCGGCGATCAGCGCTCGAGATGATCGAGTCAACTGGTCCAAGGTTGAGGAATTCCTTTTCCCCAGTTCTGACAACCTCGATCT
>NW_003804690.1:0-1169 GCF_000255335.2 Galendromus occidentalis
GCCATCGGCCTAGGGAACGGCTGGACGAGCCATCGAGCGATCGCTTCGGGTTTGCGAGGGAAAATAACGAAGGAAGGAAGAACGGAGATGCACCGAACACAACCGGCAGGCCCGAGCTCGACCGAGAGATGTTTTTCGTAGACTAGCCGACCGATAAGCCTGCGGCGGGTGTTTGCTCGGTCAGGCGGTCGGTCGGCCGACCGGCTGACAGACTGATTCGCTGCTTCGCTTATATTTAGAGACACCGCTACATAGAGATCCGACAAAGGAGTCCCATAATCGTGAGGACACGTCTGGACGGCGCAAATCGGTGGCGCCCTCTGGCCAAGCCGTTTCGCATTTCCGGCTCCGCGGCAGAAAATGCCATTGGGTCCGTCAGGCACGTAGATTGTACACTCACGCACGCACGCACGTAGGAATGAGCAGGCATACCGACGAAAGGAGCTACATTATGTATATCGCGTCTCAGGCAAATGTCTTGCTGGGAAGCCTTGGATGAGAGGAGTCTGGAATTTTCATCATAGTATCCAGCATTGTAGATATAGAGATCCTCGCATTGGAATTGTCTGGCGCCGCAATCATTTTCCTCGTTTCACTGGTCGTCATAAGCCTATCTTATGACACATTAATAGGTCGGTTCCGACTCTGACATTGCGCGTACGGCAAACGCCCTGATACGGGCCCGGGCTTTCCCTCAATCTTGAACCCATGCGTGACGCGGGGAGGGTTTGACCTAAGCAAGGATTCTCATCATTCGGACAATTAATGAATGTTGAAGGCGAAAACTTCGTATACGAGCCGGTGAATCGGAGCATGAGATCTCCTTCACTCGTCTGCGCCAGGAGATCGACCGAAAGAGGAACGGCTTCACCAAAAACGGGAGGAATCACCCTCGATGTATATGGATATCACTGACAATGAGAATTGATCGACAACCGCTTCCGCGTTTTCTTCCGCTCTCGACCCTGGCGGGAGCACGATCGAGGTCCTCCTCAATCTTCGCGATCGGGAACATCTCTTCTTCATTGTGCAGGTCTTCCATTCATGGATGAGTTGATCTCATCAAATCATGCTCCAAGAGCCCTCATCTACCGGACACACATGAACAACATGTTTCCGCCAAACGGCGGATAGTCATGCTCCGCACTTTCCCTGCACGACCGGGAGGG
>NW_003804691.1:0-15426 GCF_000255335.2 Galendromus occidentalis
TTCTAGGGACTCGGACGTGGACGACAGCTTCGGCGAGCTGAGCAGGGAAGCCTGTGAGGACGACGATAGAGACGTCTAGCGATGAAATGGACGTGCAGATCGTGCGGAGCTATGGGCACATCGTTGCGGATACGCATTAGTTATCACTTATCATGTACATACTGAGGTATCAAACGTCCTGGAATAAAGATATTCGATGAACCAGAAGGCAGTCCCTATCCGTTAGGCACCCATCATTCAAGTCGTGGAGCATTCGTCTCTCTCAAATCTGCATGCATAAAGTTGGTGGGATATTTCAATGAACAACGTCCTCAAGACCTCAAATATCGTCTCCGCGGGCGAGCTGGAGGCCGGAAACCCTTTCCGAGTCTCAGGCCTCATTCGGGAAACGGAACTCTATCGAAAAAACCATCGAAATAATTTTGTCCACCTAGGAATTGATTTTTGACCACTGTGCGGCGGAACCTTCCTCATCAAACCAGCTCCAGCACTCGCAGAAAAGAAGAATCTCGATCACCAGCAGCAGTCGTGAATATCCGCTCCGGCAAAATGACAACTGTAATCGAAAACCATTCGACAGCTCGGGTTGTTCTTCCGAAAGGGATGTTCATCGCCGAAGCGTCGCCGCTCCAAGAAGAATTTACAATCGCAGCTCTCGGAGGAAACTCGGCACAAAACCTCGAAACACAGTCGGAGAGGAAGATCTCGCCGAGCCACCACGCCGAAGAGGAAATCGAAAACGCGATCGAAAAATCGCTGCTGGAAGGGGAGAGACGAAAAATCAAAAACATAATTGCTGAATTTCCCTTGCTCATTCCAAAAAAAGACGATCCTCCGAGGCAGACGCACTTGGTTCAAGCATGCGATCAATACAGGAAACCATGCGCCGGTGAAGAGTCGCTACGCGAAACGGTATTCACCGGCCGAGAGAGACTACATTGCCGCCGAGGTTCGGAAAATGGAAGGACAAGGAGTCGTGCAACCATCCGCGTCTCCAGCGAAGGAATTCTTCCAGATCCTGAGATTGGAAACGGCTGCTCCGTTCACGGTATGTGGGGTGGACTACGCAGGGCCGATCTCGTACAAACAGGGAGACAACAGCCTTCGAAAGAGCTACATAATCCTGTACGTCTGCCCGGCTTCGAGAGCCATCCATTTGGAATTGGTCCCAGATATGTCCGCATACGAGTTTCTCCTCTCATTGAAGAGATCCCTAGCCAGATTCGGCGGAGTATCCCGCACCATTTCGGCTAATGGGTTGTCGTTCGTACGAGCGGCAAAAGAGCTGAAGATTTTCTATGACCATATCAGAAGTCCGGCAGTCCAACAAGATCTAGTTAATGCGGAGATCGTTTGGGAATTCATCTCACCCCACGCCCCCACCCACGGCGCGTGGTGGGAACGTATGGTGCAAACAGTGAAACGTCCGCTAAGGAAAATACTCGGTAGAGGCGCATTTAGATTCAGGGAGTTAGAGACGGCTCTTTTCAAAATCGAATCCCTTGTTAATCAAAGACCCCTCACAGCGGTGCAACTGGATCCGAATGAAATCAGCGCGTTTACGCCAGCAGATTTACTTTATGGGCATAGAGCGAAACCGACCCTACCAGAAATGAAATTCAGTCCGGATTCGAGAGAAGCGGCGAACTCGATCGTTTTCTCGGGACGCTGGAAACACCAGCAATCAGTGGTTCGGGCTTTTCAGCAGCGGTTTTCGGAAGAGTACCTTCAGTACCTTAGAACGGCACACATAAGGTCGCCAGTCGCTGCGCGTAGTATCCAGGTCGGGGACGTTTGCCTGCTACAGGATCCGAGCCCTTCAAGAGCGCGGTGGCCTCTCCGTCGCGTGCTCAGTCTTTCCGGCGGGGAGAGAACGGATCGGCGGCAGCGATCCTGCCTCGTCAAAACGGCTACGGGCCAGGTCTTCCAGAGACCGATCCATTGGTTATACCCACTCGAGGTATAGAGCACACTAGAGAAGTACTGAGAGGAAGCATAAGGAAACAATTAACAGATTCCTCATATAGAGAATTTATTCGTTAACTTAATCAAGGGTACGAACGCACAATCATTGATCCGAATGAAGAAGAGAACGGAATACGAGCGACTCTTCAAGACGATCGACCAAACGGAATGGAAATTCGAGGGCAGTGATCTATCGGCGGATGAGATGAGCGAATCAATGTTGAGGAGATGTCAAGACGTAGTCAATGACTGTACGACGTTTACGCGACTCACTGCAAGGTTCCGACCCGTTCGGGAATGGATGTCGCCCGGCGTCGTGGGATCAACGCGTAAGAGAGCCAAGATGTACAAAAAGTACAGAAGAGAGAGGAAGCTTAGCACTAAAATCATATATATGAAAGCTACGACAGAATTCTACAGAAACTTCTGAGGAGAGCCAAAAGAGAGTACTACGCGAAGAAGATAGAGGAGGCGGCAAACGATACGAGAAAAACCTGGTCTGTGATAAACTCTATATTCAGAGGGAAGCAAACCGGGCCTGCAGCAGGACCAGAACTCATTGGACTCTCCATCGATGAAATTAATGAGAACTTCGCCGAGCTAGGGAAGAAAACTGTGCTAGATAACATTGGGGAAGTGGATCCAAACATGAAGCCGCCGAGTCCAGCCGACCACTCAATGAATGAGTTCAAGCATCCTGACGAGTCGGAAGTCGAACGGGTGCTAAGAGAGCTGAACGTGAACGAGGCTCCGGGTTGGGACGGGATAGGTGCAGACATCCTCAAGAACTGCTATCAGTCTCTAAAGGCACCTATCACCTCAATGGTCTGTAGAATATTCGAGACATCTACCTACCCGAGGAGCCTGAAGAGGGCCTTGCTCTTCCCAGTGCACAAGAGTGGAGATCGGACTAACATCTCTAACTATCGACCGATCTCACTCCTTCCAACACTGAACAAAGTAGTAGAGAAGATCATGGCGAATCGACTCAGAGAGTATCTGGAGGAGTTCGGAATCATAGACGAGAAACAATTTGGATTCAGGACTGGCAGAGGTAGTGAGGAAGCGGTATATGAGATCACGAAATGTATCTCAGAGTCTATCGAATCAGGAGATTACTGTGTGGCAGTATTCTGCGACCTGAGTAAGGCGTTTGACACGCTCGACAGAAGCAGACTGAAGAACAAACTAGATCGAGCCGGCGTTCGGGGTAGAGCTCTGGACCTCCTGACATCGTATCTCTGCGAGAGGACGCAGATTTATCGATCGGCTAACGAGACTAGCAAAGAGACACTTGTCAAATGTGGAGTGCCACAGGGCAGTGTTCTAGGGCCCCTGCTATTCAATATCTACATGAATGACGTATTTACAACGGCGAGCCCGCACAGAGTAATGGCGTTTGCCGACGATACAGTGCTGGTGATAAGAGACACTGACATGATCTCAGTCTGCCTAGAGGCGGAGATCTGTCGGACAGGGAGGTCGCCGAATGGATGGAGATTAATGGTCTAGTTCTTAACTTGGGAGAAACTAAGAGCATGTCGTTCTGTGGCACCGGGAAAAACACAATAAGCCTGTTGAAGGTCAAGATTCGTAGCTCTGGTCAGGAGTAGAAGAGCAGCCCGTTCAGGAATACACAGAGATGAAATCTCACGAGAGGGAGATACCACAGTGAATTTTATTCGAAATCTTAGGTCATTTACACCTAGGCAGGAGTCTAAGCTCCTCCTTACATATCCTGATCCGTACATACATATGTCACGGGTATATGGCCCCGTGGGTTGGTATGAGTCATAGTCCTAGTACGGAACGAGGACTAGTAGTTTCCAGTTTCTACCTTAACCTCAACAAAGCCCTGCCCCGATCCGCCTGCACGAACGAGAATGTAGAATTGATGACTGCCACTGCCCGGCATTAGAATTCGTGGACAGATACAAATACCTGGGACTAATAGTTCAAGCCGACCTCGAATTCACCGGACACGTTGAGAAAATTGTATCTAGAGCCAGGTCTGGCGTTGCCATACTCGCAAGACTGAGGGGCTGCTGCTTCATGACGCTCAAAAAAGCAGTATATCACGCGCTCATTGCATCCCATGTCAACTTCATGTTATCAATCTATGGTGGTACACATAATCAACTGATCGCTAAAATCGAGAGACTCCAAAGAAAAGCCCTGCGTTTCATACGTAAGTCAAGCTGGGATGCAAGCTGTGCTCCTCTTTACGAAAGAACGAAAATCTCGACTATACAGGAATTGTACGTGAAAAGCCTCGTCCGATTGATGTACCCCCGAGTGCCTAGTCTAGAGAGACCATCTCACGAGCACCCCACCAGATTCAGTGAAGAACGATCTTATCTATCCCCAGACTTAAGAAAGACTTCTCCCGAAGAAGTGCTTTATGGAACTTCATCCGCCTTAACAACAAATCGCCCACCGATCTGAAAGAGCTGTTCGAGAGCCTAACAAAAGTAGACAGGAAAAAAAGTCAGAAGCAAATCGAAGAGCCAGGCATAACGTTGAAATGAGCTGCCGGATTCCCCCCCCCCTTTTTAGGTATCGACAAAATGAACTCATGTTTTCGGCGCGCCCATTGCAGGCGCCATTTAGTGGTGTATCAAGAGGATGCAAATGAATAACTTAGTCAAGTTGAAAAAAGAAAATTAATCAAAACGATCAGCAGAGTCGCGAGTAATATGTATCATTTTGTATCGGAAATAATTTCGGAGATATGATCAAACAAACGGGAAGAGACTGAGCGACGCAAGGAATCTCGACGGCTGCGTGGACAACTGGCGGTTTAATGGTCGGGGAGTCGGCGGTTGGCTGAGCGAACGGACGGCGATCGGCTGCTCGGCTAGGCAGCGACGACAGGAGCGGTATTCGAAAGGCCGAAGGACGAACGAGTGGCGGCTGGGAGGCCGACGAAGGGGAAGCGGCCATGGGCTGCAGGAGGGGTTCGCGACGCGGATCGGCGAAGTCCAGTGCGGCAGCGTCTAGGCGTTGCATCTGTGCAATGCGGCGTACGCGATCTAGGATCCCTTCGGAAACTGCGATCGGTGGAGGATCCTGAGTACCGCGTCGGCGGGCAGTCACGGCGGCCTCACAGTAGAGACGTCTTTCCAAAAAACTCATTGTATCCCATACCTGACGGCAGGCGCGGCGAAGTTCGTCATAACGTAAGTTCCGGATTTGTCGCGCGTGGGTGACAGAGTTCACGAATAGGCCGTGCGGGCTGCGGTTGAAGCTGGACATCACGATTGTTTGGAGTCCGATGTGGTTCGGGGTGAGAATGACCCCGTGGAACGAAGAAGTTTCTAACTCGGCTCGAAATTAAGGAAAGGGGGGCCGTCGAACGCTCTCCAAATCCGTTGAAAATTCGGCGAGTTCATCCAATGACTCGATTCTAGACCCGACATTTCGGCTCATATGTCCCACTGCACATCTCGCGCTATCGAGTTAGGTAAAGCTGCAGAAATTTGTTTCCGCCGTCCGAGAGTCCGGTCAAATGTAAAGGGTAGCGAATCTCGAGAATTCTCGAATATCGAAGAATCAGCGGGCGTGCACCGCCGCGCGGAAGTGTAATCCATTAGCACCAGCCGACGAAAGGTTATTCGAGAATTCGGCCGGGAGTGTCGCGCATAGCTTCGCATGAGCGTACTTAAGCAGAGACACGAATAATATGTTGTCGAAATAAATGCCCCGAGGGGGGCCGGAGTGGCCTGATGTATGTTTGGAGGCGACATGCACGTCGAGCCGGGCCAGAGGTAGGCAGCGGCGAGGCGTCGTGTCGTCAGTCGGTACGCGGCTTCGACCAACGAAGCAGCTACATGTTCAAGCGGCTACGACGGTTCCTTCGAGGATTTCCAGAACTAGGAAAATTCAGTCTTTTCCTTTAACCCACGTAGAGCCAATTAGTGGCACCATAAGTCCAGTGGCGTATCCAGGGGGGAGGGCCAAGGGGGCCATGCCCCCCCCCCAAAAAATTTCGCCTTCATACTATCTAAGTCGGATCGTTCGAACTCGAGCGCGTTGACGATTCGGTGGACGGCTGAACTCTTTCTCTCCGAAATAAGACCATGACTTTTGGGGAAATTCACGGCGGTTCGAGTTTCTAGCGTGACCCCATTAAGACACTAGGTCGATCGAGGGCGGATTTCTACGGCCAAGGCAACTGAGGAATCGTTAGTCAGATTCGAAGAGCTCTCATGATGAAAGGTCAGGGAAAACTCACCAGTTTCTTTTCGAAACAGTCAGCATGCGACAGCGATCGCATGAATTGTGAGCGCAGTACACGGGATCGATTCTCTCCAGCCAGCTATAGATAGTCCTCGGGAAAAAAAATTGCCCCCCTCCCAAAAAAAATTCTGGAAACGCGCCTGCATTAGTCTCCCTACTGGTGAAATCGTGCCGCTGTGGGGACGTTCCGTTACCTTTGAGTTCTTTCCACATACCCACAACACCTGACGAGTTTTGGTCAGACACTCAGTATAACAGAACAGACAGTTGGTGTTACCCAGTATTTATTCCAAATAATGCAGTGCTCATATAAGTCCAGAAGAAGTGTAAAGTGATCTGGAATCTGGTGAATTCTACCGTGGATATGTCACTACCCGTGTCGAGTTCCATGGATTCATCTTGATCATTGACTCGAACTTTCAGCATTATAGGCTCCTTGTCATTTCCTCCGACATAGTTGAACGGTACCTCCTGAAGAACGTAGGTCGGTTGACTTTTCTCACACACCGACGCCAAATGGCTTTTTTTCTTGCAGAGACGACACTCGGTGTTCATAAGATGGCACACATCGCCAGGTGCGAAATGATTCGTTTTTCCACATCTGGAGCATCTCTTCGTTGAGGTTTGGTTGTGAGATTTCGAGGGGATGTACCCCATTCTTTTTGGACCGTTTCTTCCTTGTTCAGGAAATTGCTGCGGGGATATATTTCATTCACATTCTGCGATTCGACGGCGTTGACTTGGGTTGTTCGGGAAACCGAGGCAGATTTTTTTTGCATTGATCAGTTCCCCTATCTTCGTGAACACTTCCGATAGGTCCCTGGACGCAGCACATTTGACTAGAATTGCCTGCTGAGTGGATGACTCGCTCAATCCGCCTATGAACTGTTCTATGAGATTCATCTGCAGCTCCTCACCTTTCCACCAGCAATTTCGTGCGCCGTTTCGCAAGCGAGCTTCAAAGTCATCGAGAGATTCGCCGGCATGTTGTCGTATGCCGCGAAATGTTAATCGAACTCTCCACACGTTTTCGCCCGGTTCGTAGATTTTCCTTGAATAGTGCACAATCTGATTGTACGTTAGTTCCTCAGGCTTCTTATCTGATGGAACTTTGTTGAAGAATTTTGTGAACGCTTCGGCTCCCATAAAAGCCAGGCTCGCACATTGCTTATCCTCTGAGGTGGTCTTCTTTTCGTATTCCAAGTAATTTTCGAGTCGACAGAGCCACGCTGAGAAGCGTTCGGTCGGAAAGCTTGAAATGTTGCTGATGTAGAACTCACCATGATCACGAAATATCACCACCCCACGAAGCTGTCGGGTTCGGGTATCCTGTCCTTGTCGCCAGTTGTTGAACTTTCTCCGTGCACTGACTTATTAGTTTCTAGCAATAGAAATGAGGACGACCTGCGTGGTCATGGCTCGACACTCGACACCGAACTGGCGCCGATACGAAGCAGTCTGCTTCCCTTTGTTCATTTGTCATATTGGCGGGACGCCTAAATCGTAACCGTTTCGACAATATACATCTTTAGAATGGTTGTTTCAAAACTGCGTGCCCGTCTATTCTAAATGCGCGCGCTTCCAGCACCAATTCTCGGGCGGAAGCGACCGCGACGGAACGATGACACGTGCCGCCGCCATCGCGGAGTGAGAACGACTGCGAAGGCAACATTCCGTGGAAGAACACTCGACACTCGAAGACTCACGGTCGAAAGAGGATCTCAAGCCGGTAAGCCAGTGAAATCGATGTTCAAGGTTTGCAGATCTGATAGAGCAGGTGCTCAGATACTTCTCTCAGGAGCATTCTTCTTCTTCCTCATCAAACGCTGCCACCTCTCGATCAAAAATCGACCGGTTCATTCATCAAAAGACCAGGATAACGATTGATGATATGGAGGAGAGAACACCATTTGAACTCGGATACCACAAACGAGCTCCTGAAGGACGTGGTCCTTCCCTGTTTCCATCACGAGAAAAAACTAAAGTCATCATGAGGGAACTCGGACTAGGAGGATCGGCTAGGGACATGATCTATTCCATCGAAAACCTGGTCGATGAAGAGGGATGGGCTCCTAAGTTTCTTCTGTCTGGACATGCCGATATTCTATCGTTTCTGCCCTCGTGTCCTCAGACACTTATGGAAACTTTCACTAATCGTCACTTCGTGTCTAGTCATGAGGGTTTTTCATGCCTATATATATTGTGAGAGGGCAAATTCAGTTTGAATCCCTTACAATTATCTCCGTCTACTTAGAGCTTGGGAAAGCGCGCTGGTTGACGTTCAAACGATCCGCGCGCATCGCCGACAATGCGAGGGCACAGCGGGGAGAGGTTTCTCCGAGACTGCTTGGTAGAGACTTTCGTCGTGAGACACACATCCGAATGTTCACACAGCGAAGCTGGTCGCATCTAAGTGTCACCCGACCGCACCAGAATAGAAGGGAGTGAAAGTAGATCTCATCGGCAAACTCAATCCTACATTTTTGGTGGAGATCAACGGTTTCGGTTCCCGTACCGAAAAGTATCAGGGAGAAAGACCGACGCAACGCTCCCCAGCGGAGAAAAAGTCCCCAATGGCCTTACGTGCAGCACGTGCTCGGAAACAAATGTCTTCCGAAGGAGTGCTGTCCCAGCAGAGGAGCAAGTTCAAGCTCAAGATCCAGCCCAAGCGCCAGCCCCGGTATGTCGAAGTGATCTAATCGAGCTCAAGCAAGCCCCAGCACGAGACTCAGCCGGAAATCACACACCGTTAGACCTAGCCGCAGGACAAGATTTTCCGACACCAGGGCTCAGCGATTACGAGCCATTGTCGATTCAAAAAGCGAAACCACCTCTCGAGCAATCGGTTCAACCAGAATATGTTCCGATACCATCGACACGAGCGGCATGTCCCAGGCCGATATGATGGCTCTGCTTCTACAGCTGTATCTACAGCTCTCGGAGGGACAAATCCAGAAGCCTAAGAAGATAGACTACCCGCAGTTTTCCGCAGAGTCAGGAAGAGTCGATGATGCGTCCGCATTTTTGAGAGCATTCAATCGCACGGCCGAGTTCAATGGCGATGACGACAGAGCGGAATTCAGATGGTTTCCATTCAGTCTCAGAAGAATCGCGTTGACTTGGTTCGAAAGTACGTTGGCAAGATGCAGCACCTCGGACGATCTCGAATAGGAGGTCGAAACCGCTTCGTGTACTAAGCGCACGAACGGGTGATGGAAATGCTGCGACGCGAACGAATGCTGAAAGAAGACAAAGAAAAATATGTGGCACGCCTGGAAAGTTTCGTACAGCTGTGCTACGACTACGATCGCCGACCGCGTCATTCAAATACTGGAGCCGGAAGACATACGAGCGATCGCTATGAGCAAGCCCCAGTCGCTTGGACAACTTCGGAGTCACCTCGCGTGCTTGGATCGCACCATTCCTCATTCCAACGCATGCAGAGAGACAAGGATCGACCCAGTGCCAACAGCGTCGGTAAACCAGATTTCGAGATCACGCTCCCCCGAACGGAGGCGAGACCCAAAGAACTCCGCTTCTTACGTTCACGATCCAATTCAAGATCCAGCCGTCATTCCAGCTTCACTCCAGTACAAACCGAACCAGCTCCAGCAGCCCAGCCGAGGCCGGCCTAATATCAAGCCCAGCAATCCAAGATATTCCGGCCGCCTCCGGTCCCACCCATGGAATTTCATGTAGACTCAGACGATCTTTTCGGAACCAACGAACTCGGCGTCCACATCGGAAACCGTCGATTAGCAGATGGTCGGACCTTGTGTAACTACTGCAATATCATAGGCCACACGATTAAATATTGCAGAAATCGAATCAGACGACATGCAAAGGCATGCGAACGGCCCCAGTAGCGACAGCAGCGGCAGCCGGGAAACTCCTCAGGCCGTTGAGGGCAACTCGTGAAGACCCCAACGCAGCCTTCGAACTTCACAGAAATAATGTCACAGGGTATTCAGGTGAATCAGTACTGGCGCCCGCCCTCGTATTAGCCCCAAGAGCGATCTCAAATATCGGTCCACCCCGTTTCGCCGCCGAGACGTTTCGCCGCCGAGACGTTTCGCCGCCGGCCGGTTCGCCGCCGGGCGTTCGCCGCCGGACGTTTCGCCGCCGGACGTTTCGCCGCCGAGACGTTTCGCCGCCGGCCGGTTCGCCGCCAAGAAAACATTCGGAAAAGATGATGAAAACATTAACGAAAGATGAAGAAAATGTTAGGTAACAGATGCCCGACTCCCAGATGCCCGACTCCTAAATGCTTGGGTTTGGCCCCCTCGCGCTTCCGAACCCTCCCGAGCCAAGAGGAAGTGAACCTTCTAAACGCTCGGCGCTCGACTTTGCCTTCTGAGCTCTCCTATCGAACTTCGTTTGGCTTCCTCATCAAAGTACCATCTCCAGTTGCGGCTCACCACTGAATAGGGAATACCGAATTGAGGCTCTTCGGTCTCGATGGTGCTTCCTACTGCCGCACCCATCAATGAGACTGATCCCATCCAGAGTCCGGAAGCGGTTGGGATGACGTATAATTCCGTGATACCTCAGTGAATTAGTCCGAGAGATGACAGAGACGGACATCCAGTGAAGTCAATGGAGCTTCTCCGAGCGTCTGCCCAAGGAGCGGGTTTGTTGCTCTTAGGAATCGACGGATCGAGATTGAGCCGTTGATTTTCATTGGGAAAGAAATAGAATACCAAGCTTGCCCGATTGTGGTAGCTGCAAATCGGCGTTCTCTTTTCGGGGCTGAATAAGATGACAGACCTCAGACATAGAAGCTTCTCTATCTCTTGGCTCAGGAGGCGTCGCAATCGGGAGAGGGCATCTGGGAGTCGGGCATCCGGGAATCGGGCATTTGGGAATCGGGCATCTGGGAATCGGGCATCTGAGAGTCGGGCATCTGGGATTCGGGCATCTTGGGCTACACCGAAGAAAACATTAAGAAAAGATAAAGAAAACATTAAGAATAGATTAAGAAAACATTGAGAAAAGATTAAGAAAACATTAAGAAACTATTAAGAAAACATTAAGAAAACATCAAGAGCTTGTCTTAGGCTTGCCAGGGCAATCGATACGCTGTTAGCGAATGTCCGTCATGTCCTCTTTGTTATAACGAGATTCCACAGTGTTTAGATTGACGGAGATGCTTGGATGCTTTCATGATCGCCGAATGATTTCTCTTTGCACCCCCTTTATTCCCCTCATCGCACATCGCTGATTTTGACATGCGCTTCTGTAAGGCTAAGTAAGATAGTGACGGCCCTTATTCCGAGACCGGTATAGCTCGTGGTCAGTGGATCTCTCCGGTACCGCCCCTCATCTCATATGATTTAGAGTGGGGCTGCCCCTTTCGTCATTCTTCCGTCGTCTTCCGGATATACACCACCGTGCTCTCAAATCGTGATCCGTGATGATGTCCTCCGTACCTACTGTGACAGCCTCGAAAAGAGGCAGAGACAAGCTCTGTCATGAGGGACATATGTACCTGTTTGACAAACTGAGTGCCAACCAGTGTACTGAGTTTTGGCGATGCCAATTGCGGGGAAGCTGCAAAGTGCGTCTTCACAAGAGCGTCAACAGCGGCGAGGTGATCAAGGTCAGTGGAAGCCATAGTGACCCTCCGGATGCCGCCAGCATTGACGTAATCGTCCGCCGAAACGCTCTGAAGCGACGAGCCGAAGAAACACAGGAGACTCCTGCGCAGCTCATCAACCATGTGCAAGCCGGAGCAACTCCCGCTGTTCAAGTCGAATTCCCCAACAACCGCGCACTCGCGAAGGTCAGTGTTTTCCCGAACCTGTTGATTGCAGTTCATGCGTATTGGTATCTTATCTTCATCCCTTCCCGCACATCAGGTCGTGAACAGGGTCCGTAAAACCTGTAGTAGCGCGCCTGCCGTCCCGAGCAGCCGGAGTACGATCATCATCCCCGAAAGTTACACAAGGTACGAGCCCGTCCCTGGTCAGAGTGAAAGCTACCTTATCGGCGACTCGGGCTTCCGGGATGATGACAGGATTTTCCTGTCGTGAGTCGACAGGTTAGTCGATCAATCGATTCTGACTTCAATGCCTATTTGATTTTACTCATAGTAAATGAGTTCCGAGAAATATTACTTTGTCTTCCACAGGTGAATGGATATCCCTCGTCGAGAAGATCTATGTAGATGGGACCTTCAGCTTAGCGCCCAAGCTCTTCGCGCAGGTATTCGCGATTCTTGGGGAACGCTCGGGATTCGTGATCCCGCTCTGCTACGCTCTCTTACCGAATAAGAATCAGGCCACCTACAGCCGAATGCTGGATCTCCTTCTCGAAGCCTGGCCCCAATTCAGCCCCCGCCGCGTGTCGCTCGACTTCGAGCTCGGCCTCATCAACGCCTTCCGACTGGCATTCCCAGAGGCCAGGATCGACGGGTGTCTATTCCACCTCGTTAAGAACATGAAGTCAAAGCTGTGCGATCTCGGCCTTTGGACTCGTTACAAGAACGAGACGGAGTTCCCAGTGCAAGCGCGGATGATACCCGCACTCGCCTTCGTGCCGCCAGACGAAATAGACGTTGCACTCATGGAGCTCGCCCCATACCTAGCTGAGGAGCTGATGCCCGTCCTCAATTATTTTGAGGACAATTACATCGGCCGCCTCAGGTTCGTTTTGTTCTCTCCGAGAGCTATGTTTCATGCCTTATCATTTTCTGATCGTTCATTTCGGTTCTTAGGTACGCTCCTGGAGGCGAGATCGCTCGAAGTCCGAGCCGGTTCCCTATCGAGATGTGGACCGTGTTCCAACGCACTCTCGACGGGGAATCGCGGACAAACAACTTTGCCGAGGCAGCACACAGGCGACTCCAGGGCGAGTTCGGAGTGGATCACCCAAGTCTGTGGAGGTTCATCGACGGAATCCGGAAAGTTCAGCATAGCCGGGATGTGGCCTACGAACGTTCAGTAGCGGGTCACGAACCCGAGAAGGAAAAGAGTGAGTACATTGAAGCCGACAAGAAAATCCTCAAAATTGTCAGAGAGTACGGCTCACGAACCATGTTCGAGTATTTACGGGTCTTGCGCACCACTTCCGCATGGAAGCGTCCAATATAACTCCAGCAAGAACAGAGACAGCTGAGAGTGACGATGAATAGACTAGGGAGTGAGACATAATTTGAAGATGTGATATGATTCGAGGATGTGATATAATTTGAGGATGCGATACGATTTGAGACAGTAATATGACTTGAGGAAGTGATATGATGAGATATTATGGGGTAATATGTACGTATATCCGAGGAGATGAATGAAACGCAGAGAGAATCAGGAATAAAACATCCCCAAATGAATAGAGTCAAGAGAACGCCGTCTCGCTCTTCTTTGACGCTACTCCTAGTGGTGATCCGCTGACTCCTACATCATTTTCGATCCTTCTCCAGCGTATTCTCGAGGCAGCTTCAACATCTCCTCCTCATCATCACTTTACAGGGATCATCTTCTCTCGAATAATCGTCACTCTCTGGCGTGGGATAGGACGCTTCCATGCGGGCGTGCTGAACAAAATCGCGTGAATATTCGAACATGCTTGCCAGTCTAAGCTCCAGCGATTTCGAGGACTCTTTTGCCTGCTCAAATGAATTTTCCTTGTCTCCTCATCTATAGGATGATACACAGGCTTTTGATAAAGCACAGAACCTCTCCTTCCACAGGTCGAGTTTGCCTCAAGATCTCATGCTCTCATTGGTCGGGATCAAATCTTGGGAAAGACGCCGCGCCGTTTATAGCTGCATGTATATCATCTGAATGCGAGCCTCTGACGTCGGACGAACTTGGGAACGAGTTCGTTATCGAAAGGTGATCCTCCTTGAACTGGTGGGCGGCTGTCTCGAGTTGTGACTGTATTTTATGAAAGTATCATTCATCCGATAATCGTCCTCCGTCAGTACGGTCGTCGGAAGGAATCGCCATAGGAAAATTCTTATTCTCTCTTCTCTGTTCCAGAAGTTTTCCAGAAGCGAACTCCTGGAATGTCGAGTGCACTCGGGCGAGATAAGAGACTCCTTTTTCTCCCATCATCTCATATGTTCCTCAGGCACCTTCGGATGAAGAATTCGATTCCGCGGAACTCATGAACCACCGCAAATTATGACGACCACATACATTGGTACACATCTTATACTACCCGAGAACCTTTTGAAGGCAAGAGGACGGAAAAATCGTCTCTGAGCATAAAATACATTGGCGTCCCGATAGCACGACCTCTGCCGAGAACTCAGTGGCGAAACGTCCCGGCGGCGAAACGGCCGGCGGCGAAACGTCGGCGGCGAACCGGCCGCGGCGAAACGTCCGGGTTCGTCAAATATATATCTCTCGCAAATGGTCAGAGATTACCGATCGAAGGCTACGGCGCGTTGCGAATTTCGTTCTATAAAAACAGTGACTGCTTTCCGTGCGATTTCGCCATCATTGGCAACCTCAGTAACTCAATCATTCTCGGTCTGGATTTCTGGTCGAGATACGGCGCACAGTGGTCAAAAATCAATTCCTAGGTGGACAAAATTATTTCGATGGTTTTTTCGATAGAGTTCCGTTTCCCGAATGAGGCCTGAGACTCGGAAAGGGTTTCCGGCCTCCAGCTCGCCCGCGGAGACGATATTTGAGGTCTTGAGGACGTTGTTCATTGAAATATCCCACCAGCTTTATGCATGCAGATTTGAGAGAGACGAATGCTCCACGACTTGAATGATGGGTGCCTAACGGATAGGGACTGCCTTCTGGTTCATCGATATCTTTATTCCAGGACGTTTGATACCTCAGTATGTACATGATAAGCGATAACTGATGCGTATCGCAACGATGTGCCCATAGCTCCGCACGATTTGCACGTCCATTTCATCGCTACGTCTCTATCGTCGTCCTCACAGGCTTCCCTGCTCAGCTCGCCGAAGCTGTCGTCCACGTCCGAGTCCCTAGAAAGATCGGAGCCTTCTGATTCAGTTTCGCTGTCCGTTTGCAGTTCTGTATCAAGACGAGATGTTGGAGCTTGGGGCTTCAATAGAGCTTGGGCTTCCGGTTCCAGGGGCGCACTCTTCCTACTCTGCGCAGGCTTTCGGAATTGCGCGATGACGGGATCCGATGTTATGAGAAGCATCGTCATTAGATCGGAGTTTGAGTGCTCCCGACTATCCTTCCTAGTGTGGTACTCCCGGAAATAGCGAGCTTCCTTGTTTCGTGCCTCCTGAGA
>NW_003804691.1:15446-19940 GCF_000255335.2 Galendromus occidentalis
CGTGCAGAGTCTGAAGTCCGAAGCTATAGTTTTCTCGCACATCCTCGGCGAAGAGGGAAGCATCTTGCAACTGCTTCGGTGTGGCATTGCATACGAAGCAAGTCTGCGTGGATTTCACACCGGTGAGAGCGTTGACAACCTTCCCATCGACCATGGTACAGACCATTTGATGTTGCACGAAAATTTCTGCACCGTTAAGAAAAAACCTGGTAGGGATCAGAGCGTCGATCTGCGATTTCACTGAGGAATGCTCCTCCAAGATGCTCTCACGGGTTTCTTCGCGGAACACGAACTTTATGGGACGACAGAAGCGAGTGGATCCAGGCGCTGAAATCCGCCAGACGAGCGAGCCGGTTTGCGAGACGCGAATCTCCAAGGGGACGAAAGCGAACATAAATAGGCTCTTCTCATTCATATGGGGATTGCTGGACCTTTGTTTATACTGGCTGTGGCCGCCACTACCATCGCAACCCCACTTAGACAGCATAGTGAAGCTCCCGCATCCTGCGGTCAGAGCTTCCGTGAAGTCCGAGGGCTTGGTGCTGCAGAGCCTCTCACATGTCAAATCCAGTATAGCTTGAAGTCGGAGTTCAGCGCGGGTCTCATTAACGATCATGTGCTCGGCTGGCAAACAAGAAGCAGTTTTAGCTTCCATCGCCTTGTAGTGTGGCGGACAGAGGACGTGTCCCAACATTCTGGACTTTTTCCTAAGCCAAGAGTACCTACCCCGCGAGAGCTTACAGTCTATGAGTACCGCGAGGGCCTCTTCGGATGAAAGGCTCCTCGAATTCCTGCAGATTCCAGCTCTATAGCTGGAGGCAACAGAAGAAACCGATGATGCCGCTGACGATGGTCGTTCCAGCACATCTCTCACCGTCTGAGAGCCCTTGCGGTCGCCTGCTGAATGCAAGGAAAGATGTGTCGCATGTAGAAGTTGTTCCGTGTCATGCTGAAGCAAAGGTCGGACCCTACGTTTTTCGACTTTTCAGTCAACCCCCTGAAAGGTTTCGTCGGCCGACCGGGCCCCGTGACGATGTCGTGGCCTGCTCTCGATGCTTCATTTTTGATTTCGAGTTGGAAGGGGTCCATGTCCAACCAATCAGCATTGTCGCGTAAGAAGGCTTCTTTCTTCCGTTGACTTCTCTCAAACCTTCCAAATACTTCGGCGGTCTTTCGGCTAAGGCTGAGCTTCAATTCTCCTAAATTTTCAACGCTCGATCGATGCAAGTTTCCAGATGAGAGCAGAAAGTCGATCATGCCATCCGGTCTCATTCGTTTTCCGGCTTCGAAGCACTTTTCCACAAATTCTCTCCGGGTTACGGTAATAGTCTTGATCACCTCCATCGCCGTCACTTGTCGTCCTCCGCAAAGTCTCGATGCACAGTGAAGCTCAGCCCGAGAGCGCACAACGAAGAGCGATCCCGATGCACGTGGTTTCCTGCTTGACTTCCAACTTCCTACTGAAGTGGAGACCGCGCCAGCTTGCCCGTGAGTCAGACTCGGAACATCGTCTGCTGGCGCTCAAGAGATCGCTTTTCGGGAACGAGCTGTTGGATGTCGGATCGCCGAGATGACTCGCTTCGCCCCCGGATCGCGAGCACCGATCGGGATCCATATCCATGCTATTGTAAAAGAGGGAATCTCTCTCCACAATCGAAGCGGATCAAAGCCTGTAGCGAATTCTGCATCCCGGTATCTCCGCCTATGGTCACCACGAGCAGTAAAGAGAGGAAAAATATCTAAGACAGCCCAGGCCATCTCGTCTGAAGCATGCCCGGCTATAATTCGATGTCTCCGATGAAGACCTAAAATCAGCGAAAATTTGCCTTTTTTTTTTTTTAAAGCCCTTAGCGCAAAAATGCGCAGAAATTGGAGATGTGCTTCGAAAAGCGGAAGGCTTGAGGAGCTTTTAAAAAAAAAAAATCCTGGGGTAAGTCGGGGCAAAGGTGTTAAATGAGCAATTTAGGTTTTCGCCTGTTGTCGGCCACGGAAGAATTTTCCCTCGGTCGTATCGACACAAATCGCAACTCTTCGGGTCGGTGCGTCCTTGTGGGGGGTCATCCGTCCCTAATTTTCATCGTATCGGGCAGTCTGAACCATTCAAGTTTGAGATATGGGCGAAAAACGACCGAATAATTTTGTCCACCTAGAAATCGATTTTTGACCACTGTGCGGCGGTCGCGAAAATCTCTAAGCAAAAAAATGATTCTTCAACGCGGACCCTTGGCCCCCGATGAAGAAACCGGATCGAAACATCGAGAAACATCCGCGATCAGCCACTTCAAAGCGTTCTCGAATTTCCTGTGTAGCGGAACGGGCGACGCGCAGAGCCGCAGATCGTCAAACAAAGCCTCTAGTTCACTCGAGAATACGAGGCCTAGTAAACGACTCAGGGCGAGTGCTAGCATAAATATAGCGGCAGGCGAAGCTAAGGTTGTAAGTCTAGTAGTAGATCCCGATACTGTCCACGCCTGGTCGAAGGAAAATGCATTGGTATTTATTTATCCTCATTTAAGTTTCTTAAATGACACTTTCACTTCAGTGGCGAGTAATCTCAGCGGATATTGTTAGTTTCTTCCTCCCACCGCCCTTGTCCTCGATCCAGCCCCAGCACTCGTCGAAAAGAACTTCGAAGAACATCAGCCATCGCGCACATTCGCGCCGGCAGACTGTCGACAATAATCGAAAACGATACGGAAGATCAAGTGGTATTACCGAAGAACATGCACATCGGTAACGCATCACCGGTACTAGAAGAAAAGTTCATCGCCACCATCAGGAGGATAACGACGGCGAGTTCAGAACAGAAACCCGACTCCAGAACCATCGAGCATGCAAGTAGAGAGGTCGACTCAGCTATCAACAAGGATCTCACACCCAATGAACGTTTCGAGATTAGGAAGATAAACGCCAGATTTCCTCATTTGCTCCCGAAGGCAGACGAACCACCCCGACAAACTCATCTGGTAGCTCACAGCATCAACGCAGGCGATCACCCACCGATGAAAAGTCGCTACTCCAAACGGTACCCCCCAGCTGAAAGAGACTACATCGCGGCCGAAGTCGAAGAAATGGAACGTCATGGCGTCGTCCGACCATCGTCAAGCCCGTGGAACAGCCCGATCGTACTGGTGAAGGAGAAAAATGGTGATACTTGATTCGGTATCTATGATGTAGCTCAACAAAGTGACTAAACGCTTGATTGTCTGTCGGGCGCGAATTACTGCTCTACTCTCGACCTGAAATCCGGATACCTCCAGTGTCCTCTACACGAACCAGACAGAGAAAAGACAGCATTCTCGACGCCAGACGGTCTCTACGAACTCAAGGTTCTGCCTTTCGGACTCTCGAACGGCCCCGCCGAAGCGTCCTAAGGAACCACATTTGGAAAACTGATTAGCATACCTCGACGATCTGTGCATCTTCGGAAAGACGCTCGAAGAACACAACGAACGTCTCGAAGCGATCTTGCAATGTCTGGATCAAGCCAACCTATCACTCAACATCAAGAGAAATTCGTTCGGAGCCAGGACCCAACCATCAGAAGGCGGTGAGAAGTTCTCTTGGTCTGTGCACGTACTATCGCAAATTCATGGAAAACTTCTCGAAAATAGCAGACCCGCTCAACGATCTTCTGAAGAACGGCGTCAAGTTTCATTGGGATCCATCGCACCAGCAAGCTTTCGAAAAGCTGAAAGAGAAGCTCGTGAGTCCTCCGCTTCACGGCCGCTTCGACCCGGTCAAAGCCGTGACCCTCAGAACCGACGCGTGCAAACATGGCATCGGTGCAATCCTGGCCCAAATCGACACATCCGGAACGGAGCGGGTAATCGCATGCGCAAGAAGAACGCATACAGGCCCAGCATCGAGATACCCGACAACAGACCAAGAGGGTCTCGCGGTCGTCTGGGCGATCAAAGAGTTCCATCCATACGTCCAAGGCAGACCCGTCACCGTAGTGAGCGACCACCAAAAAATTTGAGGGGTCGATTGGCTAGATGGGCTCTACAGCTCCGAAAATATGACGTCGCCGTCAAATACAAAAAACCCGCCAGGTAGTGTCGAGGCCACTACCGCACTCATTGCGTGAAAACGTCACCTCCAACCTCTGCTCAGTATCTCAGTAGCTATTTAACTGATAAAAAGATTAGTTTTATTAAGGTGTGAGATCGAGCTGAGATTCAGATTATAAGCTCACTATACTCGGCTGCGTCGCCTTCTTCTTTATACCACTTCAAGAGACTTTCGATCAGTGGGCTCTCGTTATCGTCAGCTTTCTCGACAACAGTGTTCAAAATCGTGGACAGCTCTCGTTTTCCATTGTATTCCCGAAGTGCTGCGTTCCTTATGAAACCACGGTATCTTCTTTTTCATTCAGCGCATGTGCTTGATCTGACCACAGATTTATGGTGACGATGCGTCTGGTATCGTCGACCAATCGAGCGCTCCGTTTCGTTCTGACCTTCCTGTCCCGGCAGCTATAGGTTTGAAGCT
>NW_003804691.1:20296-21638 GCF_000255335.2 Galendromus occidentalis
CGGCCCGAGATTCACGGATTTCTCATTTGTACCGCTCTTTGAGCTCCAGGTTTTGCCTTCCACGGGCTAAGCTCATCTGATACATGACCTTTGGCAACAAAATGACCATTAAAGTCTGTTTGTTGAAGAATAAACTAATCATTTATGCGCTCTCATCGACGCTGTCGGGGGTACCGAGATTCATCTTCGAAAACAGCGAACACCTACGCCGATTGCTACCGAAGGTGACCTGCGGCTTCTCCCGTTTTGCCATTCACCTACGCAAACTCCCACTCGATTCTTCGACTGGACGTTGAGTTATTAGGTCGCAAAGTGCCTCAAATTTCGTTTCACCAAGGACGAAGTACCTTGATTCTACCCACTCAGCCGAGCTTGAAGACGTTTTCGCGTCAACAAGGAAGGAAACATCTCGACGCGGATTGCTTATCGAGATATCCGGAAACGGATACATAGCCCAGCAATTCGCCGGGACCCCATGAACCGTCAAAAAGGGAGCTGCCCTCGGCGTGATAAACGCCCTATCATTGCACTCGCTGGCTCTCGCACAGCAATCTGATCTGACACTCGATAGATTGAGAGACCTCGCCAAACGCTCCAGCACCTTTGAATTCGCAGCCGGAATACTATACAAAAGGAACTTCTCGCGTTCGGGCGGAAATTTATTGCTCGTCCTTTCGAAATCGATGAGAGAACAAGCCCTGGAAGCAGCACATTCGGTAAATTAATCAGGACACCTCGGAGTCGCGAAAACCTGTGGCAGGCTAATCCAGAAATACTACTGGCCTTCAGCATACCGTGACGCCGAATCCCACGTAAGGAAATGTTTTGCGTGTCAGCGAAAGAAAACAAGCCCCGAGAGAGCCGGCCTGCGCCGGCACATCGAGACCCCTACTTCGCCCTTCCACACTATCGGCGTAGATCTGGTGTCCTTCAATCTAATTCCAAGAACTACTTGAAAGTACAGGAAGATATCTGGGAAAAACAATCCCTAGTCGCATTACACAGAATGCACGCAACTTCCATTTGGGGCTTCAACCGATTCGAAGTTTCCAGAACGCAGTGGAAGGCAACCGCGGTACCACAATTGACCTACGCAAACGCAGTAACCGTTGCAACGGGGAAATTACTCGCAAAACTCGAACAACGGCAGAGAGACGCGGGGAAATGGGCATTAGGAATCACATCCTATAAAATCGCGAACGAATTTATCACCGGCGAGCTCGGGTGGTCCTCCTTTGAAGGGAGGGAAGCCCAAAGCAAACTGAGGTATATGAAAAGAATCGAAGTCATGTCTCATGACAGGTGGCCAACAGCCTTACTGAGCATGATGAAGATAGTGGGC
>NW_003804691.1:23131-24847 GCF_000255335.2 Galendromus occidentalis
CAGCCTCGGTATCCAAACCTTCCTCTACGGAAACCGAAGAGGGGACACTCTCCTGGCCTTTGGCCAGAGCGGGAATATTACCAACGAAAAAGCCGAGGTAGGTCTATTGACCCACAGCAGGAGGACACCTGCCCCAGATGCGGAACATTTGAAGAGACCGTAAAACATGTGATCTTCGAATGCAACGACGCATACTACACGGACGAAGATTTCCTCTCAAGATTAGGCCTCCAAGAGGAAATACAGGACCCTTCGATCGTAGCGAAAACCAAACGAATCCTAGAAAAATGGGAGAAGGAGACCAAAGATCTGCTTAATAGCGCCTGACATGAAAGGCTGATGCGCCATCTTGTAATATTCATAGAGGACCCATCTAGATCAATAAATTACCATTACCATTACCATTACCAAACCAACGGAGGAATCCTGGTAATCGCCACAGCGATATGTCATTTTACGAAGTACCTAATCGCCAGAGGACGGTTCCACCGAGCAAGTAGCCAAATTCTTGCTTGAAAATGTTATCCTACAGGATGGCGCGCCACGAGGAATCATCAGCGACCGAGGCGAGGTGTTTCTCTGCGAAACTATCGAATGTCTCAACAAGAAATTCGGTTTGGTGCATCGGGAGACCACTCCATACCATCCAGCCTGCAACGGACTTCGCGAACGTACTCACAGGACCATTGCGGACTGTTTGCAATGGAGCCAGTTTTGCACCAAGTTTTGAGTTTCCCCCGGTCCGTCACAGAGTCTCAAGGCTACTGTGTAGCAAGTTCTTTTGTTCTCGCTAAACTCCAGAAGTTATGATTGGCAGAGCAATTATATTTCTTCCTGCGCGACTTGGGGAAACGCATCGAGGTGGCAACCGGGGATAGGCGGGCGACTGAGTTCTTGCTTCAGAGGGTTTCGATCGAGGTCCAAAGGGGAAACGGCGCCGGCGCAGCGGTTAGCAGATCGCTGCCGACCGGGATGGAGTCGGCTGACTCCATTCAATCACTATATATACTCGCTGACGTTCCTTGCATACATTTCGAGAAAACCGACATGTTCTCAATATTTCGCAATACCTGGAAATCGTCCAGATGGGTGTGGGTTTCTCATGCCTATATGTATGCACCAATAAAGCTTGCTGAGTACCGAGGAGATCACGCAGACCTAGGTGCTCTGCCCCTGATTGAACACCACTACAAGTGTGTGTGTTCCTTTCGTATCAGTGATTCCGTAAAGTATCAGTGTCCAGTAAACCACCCTCAGTCCACTGAGCTAGCAGCAGAAACCTGAGCCTTCGAAATCAAACAGCGTTATCAGCACGAGCGACTCCTGAGGTACGCAAGGACACCAGACTCAATTAACTCGAGTAAGTATACTTCGAAAATTTTTCTTCGTAGGGGACTCCGGAATGCCCTCAGCAAACGATGCTGGAACGGCCGGGTCCGACGGCTACAATGCGGGTGGTAAATCTGCGAGTGCCCATCAGAGAGGACCCGCCGATGATACGAATTCAATCCTTGGTCGTCTTCGTACTACGAACCCGATAATTCTTTCGGAAGATGGCAGTAATTATCTTGCACGGAAGACTGTCATTGAGTTCCATCTTCGTCAAGAGACTGATTCTTGGGACGTCTATGAAGGGACTTTAAATCCCAGTGCCGAGGCAACGTCCGCCGAGACGAGGAGATATAACAAGGCAAAGAACGTTGCAAAACCCATGCT